>NC_060088.1:3177500-3370000 GCF_922984935.1 Meles meles | reverse complement strand
CACTTGTGAAACTCATTGTGAAAACTCCTTTACAAAGCTGAGGCAAATGGCTCAATCAACGTCCGGACAGAAATGTACACGTGTGCCCGTTTTCTGTTCTCCTTCATCTCCTCAAAAGATTCTTCTTTCCTCTCCTCTCTCTCTTCTCCTGCATGGTCCTCTCTTTTCCTTTCTTTCCATCCTTCTTGTTCATCTCCTAGGGAGAAGAGAATTTAAAAGTGAATTAGGCATGTTGAATTCCTGTTGAGGGGAGAAAATCCATTTTTCTTTGTTCTGTTTTAATAGATGTCGTGGGCCTGTTCTTGTTCTCTCATGCTGGTGCGATGGCGGGACATACACAGTGTTCCCTGCAGGTGACTCTTCCCATGAGAAGCCTAGTGCTCAGCACTTTCAGTGCAGTGTCTGACACTGACCTCCTAGAAGAATGGGAACAACCAGGGAATTTTTTTCTGTAAAACTACAATCCATCCAAGTCATGCAATTAGTGGACAATGCAACTGTGACTGTCTGTGGGATCAATTTTGAGCACCACAGTGTCCATTCAAACCGCTTCTCAAGAGGATTGTAAGTCATTAGCCTTTCCAGAGTGGGGTTGGAACTTGGGGGCTGTGGAAACATGACAATACTCATCCACAAAGAAGTATATTTGTAGCTAGTGAGCTGAGAGACATTTCTCAAAAGCCACCGTTCCACTCTACTGAGTTTTTTTTTTTTGTTAACATGGCACTCCTCGGCTAAGGCAAATAAGGAAGTGCGTTTGAAATACAGCTCTTACATCTGAGCTGAACAAATACATCACGAAGGAAGAAAGATGGTACCTTCCCTGTCCTGCCCTCCGGGAGAACTCTCTGCTTTACAGCAGAAAACAAAGCAGTGATGCCTTTCAGTCTGTTTGGCACTCAAAGACACAAATTTTGTAAAACAGATACTCCGAGGAAAGCGTAGGGACAGACAGACAACACCCTGGCTCTCAGGTGACATTGGGTTCTCTCTGAGTCCCCCCTCTCATGCTTCTCGCTATCTGGAGGCAGATAGCTTCAAAGAGGGTAGCAGTGAGCAGTCTCTGGTGTCCCCAAGAGCACACCTGCCCAACAGATTTGTTCTGGACTTACATTATAGATATATATATATATTTAAAGATTTTATTTATTTATTGGAGACAGAGAGACAGAGCACAAGCTGGGTAGAGGGAGAGGCAGAAGGAGAACTAGATGCCCCACTGAGCAGGGAGCCCTTGCGGGGCTCAATGCTGGGACCCCAAGACCATGATCTGAACCAAAGGCAGACACTTAACTGACTGAGCCTCCCAGGTGTCGCATACATTCTTCTTGTGCATCTCGTCCCCTGAATCATTAGGTTGGGAAAATGCCTCACATTTTCTAACCAAGTAAAACACATATTTTGATTCACCGATAGTAAATCCTTGAGGAGGCACACTGAGCGTTAGAAGTATTCACAGGAGATGAACATTCTGGTGTCCCATGCACAGAGCTTGGGTTGAATAGGTGTCAAAGGGCGCAGAAACCTGGGTGCCCATGGACGTCTCCTGTGTGTCTCATAATTTAATAGTGAACGGCATGGTGAGTTCCCGATGGAAATGTAGCAGCCGTTGAATTTTATGCTGGGTCAAATGTATGCAACCAATGCATCTGGGTATCTGTACTCAGGTAGCTCCCTCCTCCATGGGACCCCGAGGCTCCAGGGGACATGGGGTGGGGAGCACTGGTATGGGAGAATCATGCCGCCTGGGGGCAAACACAGCTGGGTTTCAACACGGGCCCCTGCTGACCAATCCCCGAGACCCACCTTGGCCAATTCTCTGTGCTGCTGTTTCTTTGCCCCCAAACTAGCATAATAGTATCTCCAAGGGTTACAGAAAGTAAAGAAGGAGATGACCTATGGCTCAAAGCAGTCGCTTCATCAAAACTATGGGTGTGGTTTAACTTGGCACCTCAGGTCTGCCTCCCACCACCAGGCTCATGCATCCTTCCCCAACTGCGCCTTGAAATCCATCGCTGTGCAGATGCACGGAATACGGGAAAGGCTCTCCCTGCTCACCAGCTTATGAAGAACATGGAATTAGCACAAACTTTCTCTCCATCTTTCTGCTTGACACACACTGACAGGATGTACATGCTCCGTATTTATGGTTAGAATGGACTTGTTTCCTATGATGCAGAAGGCTATGGTCTCCTACAAGCATGAGGGCTCTTCCTCATTGCACACATACGCTCTAAGCATATGTATAAAATGCATATATTACATATAATGCATATATCATACACAATGCATATTAATACATTTATTCAAATGTATTACACAGAAACATATACTTGCGTATCTCAATATACAAATATTTTTATTTTGTCCAGTCTACAATATGTATTATGTATAAAATATATTTAAGTGTATGTGCATAAACATATACAATGCATACAGACATACATTAAATTCATGATAAGCACTGAACCTCTTTGTCGTCTAGCCTGGCCTTTTATTTTATTGACCTTTCGAATACCCAGCTCCTGCTCCCATTGATTTTCTCTGTTGATTTCCTTTTTCGGAGTTCATTGATTTCTGCTTTCATCCTTCTTATTTCTTTTCTTCTGCTAGCTTTAAACTTAAATTGCTCTTCTTTTTCTGGGTTCCTAAGCCAGGAATTTAGATTATAGATTGTCAATCTTTCTTCTTTCCTAAAGGATGTGCTGAGTGGTAAAAATCTCCCTAGAAATACCCTTTTTACTGTATCTCACAAATTTTGATCAGGTTCCCTTTTCTTTTGACTCACTTTTAATATGGTAAATTTTTTTCTTGAGCTACTTGTCTATGGGCTGATGTGTTTTTCAGAACTTTGTTCTTTACTCTGCAAATATTTTGGGATTTTCCGATTATCTTTCTTTTGTTGATTTCAGGTTTCATTCCTGTTATTTTCTGAAAACATGACTTCTATTATTTTAAGTTTATTAGGGAGCATTTTATGGCCCAGGGTGTGGTCTATCTTGGTGAATATTTCATTTGCATTAGAAAATAATGTGTATTTTGCTGTTGGTGGATGGAATAATGTGTATTTTGCTGTTGGTGGATGGACTATTCTGTAAATGTCAATTAGATCAAGTTGACTGACTGTCTTGTTTAGGTCAATGACGTTTTTACTGACTTCCGGCCTGTTTTTCAGTTGCTAAAAGAGGGATGTTGAAGTTCTACAATTATAATATTGGGTTTGTCTACTTTTCCTTGCAGTTCTGTGTTTGTGCATTTTGAGGTTCTGTTGCCCCGCACACGCATGATAAAGACTTCTATGTCTTCTTAGAGGGTTATCCTCTGTGTCATTGCATAATGTGTGCCTTAACCCTTGACAATTTCCCTTGCCCTGAAGTATGCTTTGTAGGAAATTAATATAGCTACTCCTGCTTTCTTTGGGTTCTTTCTTTCTTTTTAAAATTTCTTTTCAGCGTAACAGTATTCATTGTTTTTGCACCACACCCAGCGCTCCATGAAATACATGCTCTCCTTAATACCCACCACCTTTGGGTTCTTTCCATGGTATGTCATCATTTACCTCTTAACTTTGATCCTATCCACGTCTTTCTACTTGAATTGAGTCTCTTGGAGACAACCTATTTGAGTCTTATATTTGTATCCACTCTGACAATTTCTGTCATTTAATCCATAGAGTTAGACCATCCCTATTTCAAAGGATTATTTATATAGTAAGATTAATATCTACCATATTTACAAATATTTTCATTACACTCATTCTTCCTTTCCCCCCTATTTTTCTGTCTTCTCTGGTTTAAATGATGCATTTTGTACAGTTTCTATTTATCGGCCCTTACAGTATTAATTATAATTCTTTAAAAAATGTATTCATTTCCCTAAAATTCTCAATATACCTTTTAAACTAATTCATATTCATCTTCAATAATCATTGTATCTCTTCATGTACAGTAAAAGTAACTTATAATAAAATGTCCCTAATTCCTCTCTTGTCCATTATAACATTGCTGGAATTTATTACGTTTTTCTGCATGCTAAAACCACCAACATAGTGCTATAAATACAAGGAGTTATCTATAAGCTCAATTAAGAATAAAATATTAAAATATTTTATTCTCTACTTGGAGCTTTCCTTCCTTTATCAGATCCAAAGATCCCATCTATGTGATCTATATGATTTTCCTTCAACCTATCAATATTTCTGGCAGAACAGGTCTGTGGCAATAGATTCCTTCAGCCTTTTTTTTTTTCTACAAGAAAATCTACATCTCCTTCATGTTTAAAGGATCATTTCACTGGACACAGAATTGTATGTTGGGGATTGTTTTCTCTCAACACAAAATATGTTACTCTGTCTCTTTCTGCTTTCATGATTTCTGATGGGAAATCACACTGAAATTCTTCTCTTTGTTTATATATATAGTGAGGTGTTTCTTCTCCACCTTCTGGCTGTATTAAAGGTTTGGCTTCATTTTGTTTAGAATTTTTGCAGTTTGAATGTGAAACACAGAGATGTCACTTTTGGTATTTATCTGGTTTGATGTTATGTGGTCAGTGTCGGTCACCGATCTTGGAAAACTCTGTTATTACTTTAAATATTTCTTTTACTCCATTATCTTTGCATGGTATATCTTCCTTCACCCCTTAACTTTGATCCTATCCATGTCTTTCTACTTGAATTGAGTCTCTTGGAGACAACCTATTTGAGTCTTATATTTGTATCCACTCTGACAATTTCTGTCATTCAATCCATGGAGTTAGACCATCCCTGTTTCAAAGAATTATTTATATAGTATCTGTTACTATCTGTTTATTTTACTCCTGGCATTTCAAGCATGAGTCACCTATGACTTCTGAATTTGTTCCACAAATCTTGGTCATTTTGTTGTTGTTGTTTTTCATTTCATTTCATTTATTTCATTCCATTTCATTATTTGATTCTTCTTTTTTTTTTTCATTATTTCATTCTGTTGTTGCTTTTTCTCATTGTCTTGGAATTTCAGTTTGGGAAGCTTCCAAGTGAATTCCATGTGATAGCTGAAACCAGAAGTCTGTCTCCATTCTCTTCATGACTGTAGTTTGTTGTGTTCAATGGTACTGATGTTTCAGGAGAGTGGTAGCCTTGCGTTGAGATCCTGGGTGTCTGGTCACGTGGGCTGTATGAGCAAGCATGAAAATAAGGTTCCAATGGGATATAATCAATCACCTAAAAGCAAACCAACACCCAGATAATGGGTATCTCATAATGGTCCTTCAGGAGTTTATAATTTTATATTTTAAAAAATGGTGCTGGGATCATTGAGAATGTTTCTAGTTACCCAAGAGATGGAAGGATAGGTAGAAAAAAATTAGGAACCCACTACCCTTTAGGCATTGCAAACACCATTGAACTATTCTTGTCTGCTTTCTGTCGAATCTAACATTGCTATGACATAGAGCCTTAGGCTGGGTTCAGGTTTATAATTTATTGACTTGTGCAATCTTACAAAAGAGAACAAAAGGAAATTATTTTTAACGAGGTGTGCATTTTATACCAGGCGGCATCCTCGACATGCAGTATCCAATGGTAACCTACTTTGAGGTTCTAGGCTGGCATGAACTGTAATTTTCTTACTATGCACTAAGGTTGTACAGGCGTAAGCTGTCAAGGTGTCCCCTACCATACAACTTAAACCACATTTTAATATCTTACTTATATTCTGTCTCCCCAAATACCATTAGGGCAAGGACTTTCCCTTCTGCCTTTCCTTCCATCTCTCATTTCTTTCTTCCCTTTGCCCTTCCCACATCCTCCCTTCCTCCCTCCCTTCCTTCTGTCCCTCCTTCCCTCCTCCCTCTCTCTCTGTCTCACTCTTCCTCTCTGTTTCTTTCTGCAGGAAGTGGTTCTAGGTCAACCACATCTTCACCTGCAGAACTCAGCTAAGGGCATAACCCAGGTTGTTCTCATTTCCTGCCCTCTCCTCTGAGGGCTGAGGATGAATCCTGGGAGCTCACAAACTCCAGCTGTCATTCTCTTGCCCCTAGCTCCTCCGGAACCATATATGTGCAGGATCCTGTGAAGGAAGGACGCTCTGCTTGAGGGAAACAAAGCAAACAACGAGTGGTTCTGCCTTAGGTAAGTGATGTGGCCATGTTTCTATGGATGGGGCTGGTTGGGAGAACAGAGTGGATGTTGTTGACGGAGACAGGTGAGCGAATGACATCGGCATCAAACGGTGCAGGCTGACCTGCGTGCATACATCTCTGTGTACGTAGAATCTAATGTTGGTCTCTATATGTCTAAATCGGCCTCTCGTCTCAGGTTAATGGGCTAGCATCCTTAATTAAGCAGCGGGATGATAATACTGTCTGGGTCAGAAAAGCAAACAGAGAACAAAAGCCGGTATTTCCACAAGACTTACAGAAACAAGGGCCAGGCAGGGTCAGGGAACGGGGCTAAAACAGCCCTTCCGGGGCGACTTGCCGTCGTTTTCCAAAATGCTCCCTCTTGATGCATCAAGGAGCCTTGGAACCAGAAGGGGCCACAAGGAAGAATGTTCTCCTGTAGGTCATGTCATTATTAATCAAACGCGAACACGTTACTGGTGAGCAAAAACGATTTAGAAGGAATCCATACCCATAGATTTTCTCCTGAAACCCTCCCTGTGCTGCGAACAGGCTAGCAGGACATTGGTTGAACAATCAACACTTCCCTTTACTCTCCCCTGGTCCGAGCAGGAGATAATAGCAGGCTTCCGAGGCGAAATCCGAAAAATCTTGGCCGTTTCCTAATGCACTGAAGGAAAGCCCACTGAGTGCCTGAGCAAAGCCAGCTGCCTGATATTTGGAAGCCTGGCCCCATCTGTGGAAGGAAGGTCAGACAGGATAATTACTTCCCCCTAAGAAAGTAAGTTGTTGGATTCCAAAGAGCCCGCAAAGCTATTTGTATCAGCGAGCTGCTTGACAGCCCTGTTGGTATCGGAAGGGCACTCTGATTTTTATCAACAGCGTACATGACTCTCCTATCGGTTTCAGACCCCAACCTTTATCTTTGATCCCTGACAGTGACTAAGAAAGTCCCAGAGAGTGGCCGACAATGGAAATACTTTATATTCTTCAGAGGACACAAGAGCATCTGATTCTATCTGGACCTGCAGACAGAGGCTTAAAAATGAAGTTTGTGTGAAATTACGAATCTCCCTTCACTGCCCTCTATTTGTCAGTTTTAGATTATTTTTAAAAATAACCGTCTAAATCAATGGCTAGGTTAGGCAGATAATGCCCTCGGTCTGGGTACTTAGTCAATTTTTTCGTGTAACCACCAACCGCCCACATTTACAAAAAAGACCTTAAAATTCCACTAACACACACGGAGGTGATCGTTATCCATAAACGTCGTAAATGAGCACCGAGGGCACGTAAATCATCTTTGCCAGGTTTTCCCTCCATGACGTATTTGAATGCCCTTTGCTGCCCTTGTAATACATGGACCGGTTACCATGACCAAAAGGAAAGCCGATTCAAAATCTGGGGGTAAGCAATAGCTCCAAAGCACATTTCTGTCCAAGAAGGACCTGTTTTGAGATCTGGTCTAGATATTTATGCATCAAAGTCTGAAAATGATGTAGCAACGGTTAGACAATGTGTACATTGTACATAAAACATAAACAATTGGTACATAAAATGCAGAAGGGACAACAAGAAGTTACCAGTACCTGATGTACAGAAGCCATGATGTGTCCCGGGGAGGGATTTGAGGGTGTTTATGGAAAATCTGGTGGGTGGATTGAGCCATCTATAAAGTCTCATTTATTTTTCTGTTCATGTGAAAGACAATTAGAATTTATAGATATGTGCGTGTCTTTATATACATGTATATACTATGTGTCTATATCTGTAATGCATAGCTACAATGTTTATCTATAGTCTACATACCTATTATCTTTTTACCTGTCTATCAAATGCTTAATGTCTAGACTCTCAGAGGATAATATTTGCTGATAATTTCCCAAGACCAAGAGTCTGGCTTATAGACACCAAAAAATACTTATAAAATGAATATATTTCTGGCGTGAAGGGAGAAATGAATGAGTAAAGGGATTACCATCAAGACAAGAACCGTCTTGTCACCAAAGATTAGTATTCAATAGAAATTAAGACGGGAAAAATCGCCCATGAAAACGAAGATAAATCTGAACACCCATCAGAGCAATGTTATTTATAACATACTTATGCAGGGCTCTGTGTCTTTCTTACATTATTTGCCTAGAAAAACTCGGCAACAAGCCTATATGCCTGCATCTAATTTTATTTAAAATAGAAATAATCTGGTACCACCTGAACCACTTACATAAGTTTCACTGGTGTGCAGTCATTGTTAATGTTCCTTCAATTATTTAAAATTTTATTTCCTGCTTCATCCCCCCCCCACAACTTCTAATAGCAATTTTAATCTAATCACGGCATGTCTAATAAGTTGCTAATTATAGATATACAATGATCAAATAATCTGTCCTTTAAAATCTTATAACATGTCCTTTTCATAACATATAAAACTCGCCAAGAGGCAGAAAACGTTTACTAAACTGTAACTTCCCGATGTAGGTTCTGTTGAGAAATTTTGTTGGATTGGTGTGTGTTCAAAAACTAAATATACAGCCATCATCAGACTAAACACAGAGAAGGCATTCATATAACAAATACTGTTTTCTTTCTTTCTTGAAAAAAAAATTAAAAGTATTCTTTAAGAAATATTTTAATGGTTCTGTATTTGGAAGAGAGCATTATATACTAATCCTAAAAAAAAAAAAAAAAAAAAATTAAAAAAAAATCAGCATGAAGATACCTGATCTAGGAATCCTGTGTGACCATTGGGAACTGGAACTTTGTGGAAAAAAAAAACAAACACACACACACACAAAACAAACAAACAAAAACAAAACACCTTAATATGAAACTTGAAAGGAAAGGCAGCAGGGAAGAAGGAAGGGGGCATACAGCGTAGAGAGCAGAAGGACAGAAGCACCAGAATCATCCTTCCAGAGTAAAGCAATGTGCAAGGCAAGAACATTCTATTCCAGGGGCTCCTGGGTGGCTCAGTGGGTTAAACCTCTGCCTTCGGCTCAGGTCATGATCTCAGGGTCCTGGGATCAAGCCCTGCATCGGGTTCTCTGCTTTGCGGGGAGCCTGCTTCCTCCTCTTTCTCTGCCTGCCTCTCTGTCTACTTGTGACCTCTCTCTGTGTCAAATAAATAAATAAAATCTTTAAAAAATATTAAAAAAAAAAGAAAGTAAAAAACATTCTATCCTAGTTTGGCGTGACTACCAGTGGGTAGTCCGTAGGAAAAACCTGAATTTCCACAGACGCTCTGCCCTTTGCTGGTGGGGCAACTGCTGGAAATGTGTCATCCATCATTTATGCAGAATCGGAGAACAATCGTTCCCTCTCACAGCTGATGTGTTGGTGCGACGGGCTTTATCCCGGTACCTGGAAGAGTAACCACGGTTCAACTTTTGCCAACCGAGTTTTAGTCCCTCGCTGTCCTCTCCTTATATTTTGGAAACTGGGATTTGGTGGGAGCAAAATAATACTCATTGGCTGTACCCTCTTCCCATTGTCCTCATGTTGCCTGTTTTTGTCTCGTGGCACAATGTGCCATCTCTAAATAAAACTGCCCTTGTTTTAAATCCACAGTGCGAGGAATCCTATCAGATGAAGGAGGGAGGAGGCGTGTTCTTAAGCCCCAAGATAGCCTTTCAGTGTCTCAAAATAAATTCACTCGATTTCATGAAATAATTATTTCATATATAGAGTCTCCATTTCTCACCTTTCCTCACGATAATTGTTTTAGGGACCACCAGCTTTGTCTCGGCCACATGAATATTTCAAAATACATTAAGTCATCTGTTTTAAATATGTATTTACAGGAGAAAATATTTAAATTTCTCCGAAAAATCGTAGTGTACTTTTTGTTCCCTTTCCTGTTCTGACCCCAAATGTGGAGATCGTATCTGAGTCAACTTCTACACTAACATGTCCGAAAAATTTCCAAACATTCACAAGTCCATCCAGCTAACATTGGGGTAACTAGCATGTGCAAAGTTCCGGTGAATAAACATATAGATTTTGCCCTTCGTGACATGACGTATAGTGAGGATGGTGTATGAGAATGATTGGTTTAAATG
The DNA here is from genome assembly GCF_922984935.1 of Meles meles. Taxonomy (NCBI): domain Eukaryota; kingdom Metazoa; phylum Chordata; class Mammalia; order Carnivora; family Mustelidae; genus Meles; species Meles meles. Next base: position 3,359,840 of record NC_060088.1, on the reverse strand, counting down.
AATTGTAAGATATTTATACCAGAGACACAGAAGGAGGAAAGGAAGGCATTAATTAAACCTTAGAGGACGGAAGTATAGATTTTTAGAGATGTGGGCATTTCATCTGAAAAGTAGAGAGGAGGGAAGTTTTCTAATGGACAATGGGGCAAAGAGATCCTCGTATGAGAAAAATAACATTAGCCAAGGCATCCAACACTAAAATTAAAAAGTTACGCACCCAACTTTTAATCTGCTTTATGTCTGGGGAGCAAAATCACAGTAGAGTCAAGTTCTTAAAAGAAGTTTATTGCTGGAATAAAACATACATCCTTATCCTGTGCAAGGTGGGGATTGTCGCTAAGATTACGATGATTAATTACTAAGAATAGTTTGTTTTTGAATTTAAGGAGGTTCCTCTGAAAACAATAGAAGGGACAGATACAGCGGGAGAAGAAGGCAAAATCCATCCAGAAAGGACACACCAAATAGATCTGTTGGCGGAAAAACCACACATCTTATTTTAAAAATATAGACCTTGAGCATCAGAATTAAACATGGGTTAGAAATATGTAAGAAAGAGCCAGTAAGGTGCATACACTGGGTGGGGGGTGGGGAACACAAGGAGGTTATTATGAAGGAATTGATAAAAAAAAAATGGCAGCCCCATTCTACTCTCTGTTTCTACGAGTTTGGTTTTTGTCAGGGTCCACGTGTAAGGGAGATCACGTCGCGTTTGTCTGTCTGTCTGACTTACTCATTGAGGGTAATACTGTCTGTGTCCATCCATATGGTTTCAAATAGTGGGAGGAGATCCAGCAGAGGCAGAGATGGTCTGAGAACCCCAGAGTCATTCTTTCTTACCATATTAGCACAAACTCTGGCTAGACCTACAGGTGTTCGCTCATCTATGTAGAGCATTAAACGCAGAAGGGAGCCATTGTGCATATGAAACATCTCACACGGTTACATGCACTATGGGTAAATACCCTATAAATTCCTAGAGCTCAGGTTTGCTTTCCAGAAGCAATTCTCTCCAGGCTAGGTACCCCCTCCCCAAAGCATTTTGTACTTAGGACTTTCCCTCTGACAAATTATAATTGAGTGCTGGCCACCATATTTCTTTCTTTTTTTTTTAAAGATTTTATTTATTTATTTGACAGAGATGACAAGCAGGCAGAGGCAGGCAGAGAGAGAGGGGGGAAGCAGGCTCCCTGCTGAGCAGAGAACCCGATGCGGGGCTCGATCCCAGGTGGGATCATGACCTGAGCCGAAGGCAGACGCTTTAACCCACTGAGCCAACCAGGCGCCCCAAACGATTTTTACTCTTTTTTTTTTTTTTTTAAAGTAAGCTCTACACCCAGTGTGGGGCTCAAACTCATGACCCTGGGATCAAGAGTCATGTGCTCTACCAACTGAGCCACCCAGACACCACAGGCCACCATATTTCTTATCAGCATGTTTTCCAGGAGATTTACTGGTTTACCTTCTTTCTTTCTTTACCAGGGAAGAGAAAGGATGAATTACACATAAATTGCTTATCCCTTCCTTCCTCCTGCTAGTGATAAATGGTCCCACACAGTGGCTCCCAAACGGTGTTTTCCAGAGCCCGAAATACCGTGCAGGGTTTTCTCATGGTGTCCTCTAGGTAATTCCTTCTGTGATCTCCTCTATGTACCGGCCTTCTGCACGTGGTTCAGCGGGATTCAAGGATTTTCAGGCTCAACAAATCATGCCGTCTTTGAAGAAAGTACAAGTGTTTTCTCCTTTGAAAGGCAGACTCATTATATGCCCGTGGTAGGGCCCATTATATCCAGCCATGGTTGAAGGAAATGTTTTGTGGAACATTTAAAAGATTGAGACCACTGGCCTGAAATGGAAAGCTTTGCCTTCATACCTCTATGTTCTTTCTTGATTTCTGCAACGATTGGTATTATTTATTCTTTTTCTGGTGTCATTCCTGTTTGAAGGCCACCTGGCTTGAGATCCAGGGAGAGGTGATGGTTCAGTTTGAGTCTGAAGGCAGGAGAAAACCAGTGTCCCAGATCCAATGCAGTCAGATAGGACAATTTCCTCTTACTCATAGGAGTGACAACCTTTGTGGTCTAGTGAGGCCTTCAACTGATTGGATGAGGCCCACCCACATCAGGGAGAGCAGTCTGCTTTACTCGGTCTGCCAATTCATGTCTTCACACGTGATCTTAACATAATCATCCCAAAACACCTTTATGGACAAACTCAGAATGATGTTTGACCAACTATCTGGACACCCCATGGCCCAGTCAAGTTGATGCATAAAATTTATCATCTATTACTATTAGATTTTATTACAAATGTTTTACTTTAGGCCAAAGGGGAAATGATGACTATCATTGTCTCCTTGGCCCTGGTTCTTCCACAGATAGAAAATGTTTTTTTTCCAAGGAAATGAAGAGAAACAAAAGGACTCTGTATATATTCATTCACTGTCCATAGTATAAATTTTCTGAAGACTTTCTTTCTTTTCTTTCCTTTCCTTTTTCCTTTTCTTTTCTTCTCTCTCTCTCTCTCTCTTTCTGAGCAGGGAGCCTGTTGCAGGGTTCCATCCTGGGACCCTGGGATCATGACCTGAGCCGAGGGCAGACACTTAACCCACTGAGCCACCCAAGTACCCCTGTCGATGGTGTATTATTTTGTCTGTAGTTGTAGAAAATGTCACAATGAAAAGCGAGTTCCCTCTTTAAACACCAAGCAACCTCCTAAGCTAATTTAAGGCCATCTCAGGGCCTGACCGTTCCCCATGAGGATTTGAAGACAGGTCACTTACTTGATTGCTTTTAATGTTGAAATAGGCTCCAGACCCACCCTGGGCAGGTTGAAGGATTAGCCCCAAGTACTGGGAAGACTTTTTCCAAATGTTTCTCACCTGGTTATCTGAAGCTACAAAATACTTAACCAATTCACCCGGTCAATCTTCAAGACAAAAGAAGTGAAGACAAGGTCATGAATTTTTGATTACTGATTTCCATTCCTTCCTTCCTTCCTTTTTCCTTTCTTTCTTTTTTTCCTTCCTTCCTACCTTTCTTTATTTCTTCTCTTTTTTCTTTTGCACACTCTCAACCCGAGCTGTGTTTTTACCTTCCTCCCATTAGTCATTTTCTGATACTTCCCCTGAGGCCAAAACTTCATTTTCCAATTCTTTCTCACTAGGATTTCATTTTCTGCTGCTTTCGCTTCCCTTAAACCATAGAATAAAATTTAATTTTTAAAACCTGACCTGCGTCTAGGATTTCTTCTATCTGGCTTGCTTCGTGAGGGGCTATCTTGGAATTATACACCCTTGGCTGGATTCCATAGTGAGGGAGGAACCGCCAGGATGATTAGGAAGAATCGTCATTTCTATTCCATAACCCTGTTGAAGGGAGGCTATTCATGTTGGGGGCAAGAGTTGCAAAGCATCCAATTACTCGACACAGTAAAACATTTTTATTTTTATTTATTTATTTTTAAAGATTTTATTTATTTATTTGACAGACAGAGATCTCAAGTAGGCAGAGATCGAGACAGAGAGAGAGGGGGAAGCAGGCTCCCTGCTGAGCAGAGAGGCCGACGTGGGGCTCGATCCCAGCACCCTGAGATCATGACCTGAGCCAAAGGCAGAGGCTTAACGCACTGAGCCACCCAGGCGCCCCAGTAAAACATTTTTAAATGTGCATAACGTGGGGCGCCTGGGTGGCTCAGTGGATTAAGCCGCTGCCTTCGGCTCGGGTCATGATCTCAGGGTCCTGGGATCGAGCCCCGCATCGGGCTCTCTGCTCCGCAGGGAGCCTGCTTCCTCCTCTCTCTCTGCCTGCCTCTCTGCATACTTGTGATCTCTCTCTCTGTCAAATAAATAAATAAAATCTTTAAAAAAAAAAAAAAAAAATGTGCATAACGTATGTCCAATGAACACGTTCCCATGCATGCCCATGAATTTATCTATCACACTGCTTGCAGATTTCTGTCTTTACAACCTGTGCTCCTCCCTTCTGGGTCCGCTTTGGCACCTGGAGCTATGGCCCTCTCCTGCTTGTTGGAACCCCTCAAGGTCCATGAGGAAGGGACGTCTGCTTCCCCCAGGACAGCTCTTGGCTGACCGGACCCACTCTATGTCAGCAGACACTGTGAAATCTCCGTCCTCTGGCTGCCTGCTTAGAAACCTGGACTGTCCTCACTTGCACGGCTGCTAGCTAACCCCCCAGACTCAAAGTCTTGTTCCGAGCGCTGTGCTCTCTGACCCACAGTGGTACCTTTCTGGCCCTGGCTGAGCAGCCTCCATCTGGAATAGCTCTGGGGATGCCAGTAAAGACTTCCCAGATCAAGTAACTGAGGGTCAAAATCTACTCTCCACATTTTGGTCCACAAATGGACCCTGGTGCTCAGGCTTTTATTTTTTATTTTTTCACCCCAATTCTTGTAGTGCTGAGCTCTTCTAGACTTATGGTTTTGCTTCCGGACCCTGGCCGTCATTCCCATTCTTTCATTCTGTCTCCGTCTATGTGGGTTTCCCTTCCTCGGCTCGCCTCTGCGTGCTTGGGCCCGCAGCCGTCCAGGACCCTGTACCCTCTGACCATGCAGCACTCTGCTCAGGAACAGTGGAGAGCTCCTACACTGTTCAAGTTTCTGCTTTCCTTGTGAGTGTGTGTGTTTCACTGAAGCCCCAGCATTGCATCCACAGGCAGAAGCTGAATTCTGATCCTTCTTGGGTATGTTCTTACCAGTGGCTGACCAGCTGCAGAAGGCAGTCATTTTTGCCACGTTTTACGGCAAGCCAGCCTTTCCTGTGTATTTGCATTTTACTGGCAATTGCTTTCCTGGTCTACAGTCAGAGTGGGTCACCTATGCGTACAACCAAAAATAGGGATGATAGGTTCCCTTGTAGAAGAATGTGCCCGTCCCTGTTCCCATCACCAGAGGATGCCCGTAGCTTTTTCTGGTTTCTTTGATTTTTTTTCTTTCCTGCCACAAAACAATGTGTGTTGCTCCCCTCTCTGATTTCGTGCCAGACATGTGGACCTCGGATTCTTGGTGGTGTTTGGGGATGTGATTGCCCCCGTCTCTCCCTCGCGTACCTTCACAGCATAAACTTGGAAAAGACAAAGTCTTTCTGGTGCCTCTCCAGAGAGAGATGTCTTGAGTACAGGGCCTATGTGTTAGAAAACGTTGTTTTTATTAGGACTTGTCATTTCACGGGAAGGCTCTGTGCTCTCTGTGGTAGATATTGCCAGGCCCATTCTAGGAAAAAAGCCAATGAGAGGGCATTTTCTTTTTTTTTTTTTTTTTATTTTTATTTTTTTTTTATTTATTTGACAGAGAGAAATCACAACTAGGAAGAGAGGCAGGCAGAGAGAGAGAGGAGGAAGCAGGCTCCCCGTGGAGCAGAGAGCCCGACATGGGGCTCGATCCCAGGACCCCGGGATCACGACCCGAGCCAAAGGCAGAGGCCTTAACCCACTGAGCCACTCAGGCGCCCCAAGAGAGGGCATTTTCTAAAGTGTGAAGCAGCTCAGGAGAAAGAAGGGTTTATATTAAAAAATGCACAGAGGAAAGGAATACGGGTAAATAATGGTGTATTAATTGATACAGGATAGCCTCTACGTAGCTCAAAATCTGGCCTTGATGTGTGTGCCTGTGTGTGTGTATGTGTGTGTACGTACACGTTACTATTATAAAGAATTCAACGGGAAAAATAATCAGTTCCAAGAGATCATAATATGACAAAAACCCTATATCTGCCAGATGAGGACAAAAAGCTTAAAAGGGGAAGAAAAGAATCTTTTATTTCATAAGGCCACTTAAAGAAAGGGGGAGATTTACCTGCAGTAAATGTGCAAAGGAAAAAAAAAAAAGCATTATCCTAACACCCTAAAAATAACTATTATACAATTCAGCATTGTGATGCCTTGTCCTTTCCCCCCTTGCTAAATATTTAAGTGGTCATATTGCCCAGGGGGGAAGGGGACACTGCGGATACCTCAATGGCAATCGTGAAACAATATTTAAAGTAGAATATAACGTAAAAATGGACGTCATGACCGATGTTTACACATGCATGCTTGTGTGTCTGTCCAAATCTGAATGCTAGACTACAAATTCAGTATAATGAGATTTTTACAAGAAATTCAAGAATATTTTAAACGGGAAGTTAAACAGGGCTCTGCATTCTTTTATAAAAGCATTTCAAAAGCAAATTATGAACATTTTAGTCCCAAAGTGCCCTTTGGGGACATACAATTTGCTTATTGAAACATTACAAAGTATCAAACATGATTCCATTTAATCACTGCCTCAGAAGGACAATTATTAAAAAAAAAATCCGCAACTAAAAACTATACTTTGGAAAGAATCATTATTTGGGCATTTTTTTCCTTTTAATTTTATTGTTTAACAACTGCTTTAAGCCCATTGCTGAATCACACATTTATGTTTTTATTTTATATTTTTTTCCTTTTTAATTTTTTTCCTTTTAATTTTATTGTTTAACAACTGCTTTAAGCCCATTGCTGAATCACACATTTATGTTTTTATTTTATAACTAAATAGTAGGGACTTTCCTCTCCAGTGACATTTGGTCCCTTTGGGAGAACTGTATTCATAATAAATAATAATAATAATAATAATTGATCAAAAGTGTTCTGTGATTTGATGATAACAGGAATTCTAGTTCTGGGCTCCCGGTACAACCGTAGCTCATGGGTGTGATTCGACACAGTTCAAGTTGTCTCTTTTATTTGTCTTTAAATAAAATTTTTTTTTTTGCTCCAGAATCCATTCGTTCCCTCCAAATTTCTTTTATCCCTAAGAAACTGACAAATGATGGGAGCTCTCCCTCATAGGCTTTCCTCTGTAAAAAATAATAAATATGTATGTATTTAAAATACGCCCGACATGACCTTAAGCATTCAGCATTCTACCATTGATCTGTCATGTTCTCCCTTTAACACCTGAAGGTTAAAAGGTTAAAAGGCACAGGAAAGTCCAGCAAAGGGCCCAGAGTTCCACGGACATTTGTCTACAGTCCCATGGGCAGTCCACAGAAGAGTCAAGATGGGAACCCTGTTGACGAAATCCCATGTGTTTGCTCTTAAGTCACTACGTAGCAACTTACATATGGTCATTATCTTTAACACAGACATGATTGTATAACGTGTAGGTACAGTACATCACAATTCTTTTTTAAAGACTTTATTTGAGAGACAGAGATAGTAAGATAGTGACAGAGATAGCAAGAGAGCAGAAGGGGGAGAACCAGCCTCCCCCCCAAGCAGAGAGTCCGACACGGGGCTCCATCCCAGGACCCTGGGATCATGACCTGAGCTGAAGGCAGATGCTGTAGTGCTTGGGCCACCCCAGGTGCCCCCCCAACCCTCTCTTCATTTCTTTCTTTCTTCCTTTTTTTTTTTCTTTTAAAGATTGTATTTATTTATGTGATAGAGAGAGAGAACCAGAGAGCACAAGCAGAGGGAATGGCAGAGAGAGAAGGAGAAGCAGGCTCCCTAACTTTGGGGAGCAAACATGAGACCACGAGAATAGACCATGAGCAGGATGTGGCTTTCGACCCAAATCTCAGCTGAGCTCAGGGCTGTGCACACGCAAAGACTCATCACCTTCTCACGGACCTGTAGATCTCCCACAAATACCTACGTAGGTATCTTCATCCCACCACGAGAAAACACACGGTCCCGAAGGACTCCATGTTTGCACAAAATCCTGGCTCAAAATCCAATCTTTGCACCACATGACATATAGGCTTCCTTTACTGTGTGTAGAATTAAGCTCCCCCTAGAAAATACACAGGGATGTTACAAGCTCTATTCTGAAGTTCATCGTTATTAACCACATTCCCAACGTACCCCAAGAAGCTGGATTTAGTGGGGGGGGGGGAGTCTAGCACCCATCAGAAGGCACGGCGAGCCGTTGTGTGACGTTGGCTCTTCTGGTAACATTTTAATTTCACACTTAGAAAATCCATCCGAGAGGTAGCTGGTAAGGGCAGTGTGCGTCTGGCTTATGCAACCACAGTACATAACTGCAATTAAAAAAAAAAAAAAAGCCAAGTATATTTAGATAGAAGCATCCAACGCACACAAAAGAAAATAAGCAAGAAGCAGGAACATTTATCTATATTCTTAAATCTTCAGGGATTTCTGGGGATGCGCAGAGTTACCAAACTTCGATAGAACTGCTTACGTAATACACACCCAAGTCGATGGCTTGGTCATGAAGTCCTTTCACAGTTTATACATAGAGAAAGGCATGTTCTCACGCTGCACAAAAGAAGAGGAAAAAAAAATCACCAGAGGAAAAGGTTAAAGGAAGGAAGGTATAATAGATTTCCTTCTACAAATACCTTTTTTTTTTTTTCTCCAAAAAGGGTCTGTAGAGAGGGATGTGAGAGGAATAGCAGATTTATGGAAAGGTCAGTGGAACACCCAGGAAAACTTTGGTACGGAGCATCAGAAAATGGAAGCATTGTGGAAAAGGACACGTCTGCCCCCATGGGAATCCGGTGTGCACAGATACATTGCCCCCTGCCCCAGAGTGATTACATCGTAGATTTACCTCTGACCTGTGTACATATGCATTTGTGCTTTTATTAGCAGTTTTATTGAGGTAATAATTGATTTACAAAGAACTGCCCGGGTTAATCCACCCAATCAGACACAATGACATACGTGTGAACATGGGCACGGATGGTAACCAAGGGAATGGACCTCTTCATGGCCTCCAAAGTCTCCCTCTTGCCTGCCCTCCTTGGTGGTAAGAGCACTCACTTAATTGAGATCCGTTCTCTTAACGAACGTTTCAGGGTCCTGTACAGGGTGGTTACCTGTAGGCACTAGGATGTATAGGAAATCTCTAGAACGGAGACACTGTTTTCCACCACGGTCAGCTCCATACAGCAAGCACCAGCCTCCATGGGGTCCAGCTTGTCTAAACTTATGCAAAAGTGCTGCAAATTGTTTTTCCTCTGGAAGGTCACCCTCCTGGGTTGACAAGCGCTCCCTCAAAACTCATGCCCGCCCAGAACCTGTGAGGGTGACCTCATATGGAAAGAGGGTCTTGGCAGATGGGATTGAGTTAAGAGGAGGTCATCACCCTACGTCAAGATGACCCGAATCCAGTGATCGATGTGCTTATGAGAAGATGGAAATTTGGGTGGGGACACGGGGAGAAGAAGGCTTTGCGAAGGCAAAGGTCAAATGGGAATCATACAGCTGCCAACCAAGAAGCATGAAGGATTTCTAAGAGATCCCGGAAACTGGAAGGGACAGGAAGGCTCTTCTCCTAGAGCTTCCAAAGGAGAGAAGTCCTGCGCCACCCGGATCTCAGACTTCTGGTCTCCAGAACGAGACAATTCCAAGATGTGGGGCCCCTCCAACATGGGCTACTGACTTATAGCAGCCCTAGGACGTGAGCATGAATATTGGTAGCATGTCGGACCTTTATAATCATGAGGACTTTTCCATCTGATTAATGGAAATTCTTCACTGTATACAAATTTATACAGAATGCATAAATGTAAATTAACATTAATATTATTTATATTATAATTAATTATATATAATTATATAATAAATTAATTATAAATTGTAATTAATAATACATACTAACATTAATTTATATCTATTAATTTTAATTTATTATTCAGTTCCTTTATTATTTAGTAATACATTATTAATTAATCAATATTTATTAAATAATTAACAAATACAATTAACTATAAATCGATACAGAATGTACATTGTCTCTTTTCTGTTTGGCCATACATCAATTCCAATGAGCGGTGCATTTCTTTCTTAAGCATTCTTATGCATAAATGATCAAAATCATCTATCTTCCCTCTGGTGGTTTTAAGAGGATTATGATTCACATTTTATATAAATCGCCCTGTGAAAAGTACAGTGTGTAATTAGCCGAGAGACCTGAGGAGATCATCATAAAATTATCACGGAATTTCCGAGTTCTGAGAAGGGAAAGCTGAACGCGACTTTGAAACCAATTTCCCAGGAGAAGGAGCGAGTGTCAGATTTGCGAGGACTTGGGGATCATTTGGGAAATGGATTCCAAATGCACACCCCAGGCTTTGCTCAGAGGTTCTGATGCGCTAGGTCTGCGCAGGGCCGAGACAGGTGCGTGTGAGTGAGAACCCAGGTGGTCCTGAGGCAGGTGAGGAAAGACCGCCCAGCTCTAGAGGCATCTTGTGGTTCCATTTCGCCTGTGTCCCTGGAAAATCCATGTAACTCTGGGCCTCAGTTTCTCTTCTGCAGAATAGGAAAAAACCATGACAACACCTTCTCTTGATAGAAGGATGGAATGAAGTTAAAAAATACATGTATACATTTATACAATATACTAATTCATATTGCATAGTATACCATATCGTATGAATTATATATATCCCATAAATATAACATATTACCTTAATATTATTGCGTACATATATTATCCATATATAAACATGTGTATTATATATAAATGTTATGTTAATGACATTATCTGTACACAGACACATAGTTAATATGTATCTGTATAAAATATAGTCACGATATACATATTTTTCAGCCCAGTGCATGGGTCATTTTGAGTTCTGCATAAACAGCAGAACTCTTCCATTTTAATTTCAAACCCATTGTTTCAAAGAGGAGAATACTGGAATGGTAGAAATCAGAATTTTTTCAGAATAGATCACATGCCCAAGGTTACACACTGACTTCATGTCAAGTCCTTAAGAAAGATCATGTTTTCCCTCAACCCTCTCCTTTAAAAAAAAAAAAATCACTAAAAAAGATGTGGTTTTCAGCAAATATCATCCTCAATGGGAAAAAGCTTGCAGCCTTCCCGTTGAGATCAGGAGCACGACAAGGATGCCCACTCTCACCACTCTTGTTCAACATAGTATTAGAAGTCCTAGCAACGGCAATCAGACAACAAAGAGAAATAAAAGGTATCCAAATTGGCAAGGAAGAAGTCAAACTCTCTCTCTTCGCAGATGACATGATTCTTTATATGGAAAACCCCAAAGACTCCACCCCCAAACTACTAGAACTCATACAGCAATTCAGTAACGTGGCAGGATACAAAGTCAATGTACAGAAATCAGTGGCTTTCTTATACACTAACAATGAAAATACAGAAAGGGAAATTAGAGAATCGATTCCATTTACTATAGCACCAAGAACCATAAGATACCTGGGCATAAACCTAACCAAAGAAGTAAAGGACCTGTACTCGAGGAACTACGGAACACTCATGAAAGAAACTAAAGAAGACACAAAAAGATGGAAGACTGTTCCATGCTCTTGGATTGGAAGAATAAACATTGTTAAAATGTCTATACTGCCTAGAGCAATCTATACTTTTAATGCCATTCCGATCAAAATTCCACCGATATTTTTCAAAGAGCTGGAGCAAATAATCCTAAAATTTGTATGGAGTCAGAAGAGACCCCGAATTGCTAAGGAAATGTTGAAAAACAAAAACAAAACTGGCGGCATCACGTTACCCGATTTCAAGCTTTACTACAAAGCTGTGATCCCCAAGACAGCGTGGTACTGGCATAAAAACAGACACATAGACCAGTGGAACAGAGTGGAGAGCCCAGATATGGACCCTCAACTCTATGGTCAAATAATCTTTGACAAAACAGGAAAAAATATTCAATGGAAAAAAGACAGTCTCTTCAATAAATGGTGCTGGGAAAACTGGACAGCGATATCTAGAAGAATGAAACTCGACCATTCTCTTACACCGTTCACAAAGATAAACTCGAAATGGATAAAAGACCTCAACGTGAGACAGGAATCTATCAGAATCCTAGAGGAGAACATAGGCAGTAACCTCTTCGATATCAGCCACAGCAACTTCTTTCAAGATAAGTCTCCAAAGGCCAAGGAAACAAAAGCAAAAATGAACTTTTGGGACTTCATCAAGATCAAAAGCTTCTGCACAGCAAAGGAAACAGTCAACAAAACAAAGAGGCAACCCACGGAATGGGAGAAGATATTTGCAAATGACAGTACAGACAAAAGGTTGATATCCAGGATCTACAAAGAACTTCTCAAACTCAACACACACAAAACAGATAATCATATCAAAAAATGGGCAGAAGATATGAACAGACACTTCTCCAATGAAGACATACAAATGGCTATCAGACACATGAAAAAATGTTCATCATCACTAGCCATCAGGGAGATTCAAATTAAAACAACATTGAGATACCACCTGACACCAGTTAGAATGGCCAAAATTAGCAAGACAGGAAACAACGTGTGTTGGAGAGGATGTGGAGAAAGGGGAACCCTCTTACACTGTTGGTGGGAATGCAAGTTGGTGCAGCCACTTTGGAGAACAGTGTGGAGATTCCTGAAGAAATTAAAAATAGAGCTTCCCTATGACCCTGCAATTGCACTGCTGGGTATTTACCCCAAAGATACAGATGTAGTGAAAAGAAGGGCCATTTGTAGGGGCGCCTGGGTGGCTCAGTGGGTTAGGCCGCTGCCTTCGGCTCGGGTCATGATCTCGGGGTCCTGGGATCGAGTCCCACATCGGGCTCTCTGCTCAGCGGGGAGCCTGCTTCCCTCTCTCTCTCTGCCTGCCTCTCTGTCTACTTGTGATCTGTGTCTGTCAAATAAATAAATAAAATCTTTAAAAAAAAAAAAAAAAAAAAGGGCCATCTGTACCCCAGTGTTTATTGCAGCAATGGCTACGGTCGCCAAACTGTGGAAAGAACCAAGATGCCCTTCAACGGATGAATGGATAAGGAAGATGTGGTCCATATACACGATGGAGTATTATGCCTCCATCAGAAAGGACGAATACCCAACTTTTGTAGCAACATGGACAGGACTGGAAGAAACTATGCTGAGCGAAATAAGTCAAGCAGAGAGAGTCAAGTATCATATGGTCTCACTTATTTGTGGAGCATAACAAAGAACATGGAGGACATGGGGAGATGGAGAGGAGAGGGAGTTGAGGGAAATTGGAAGGGGAGATGAACCATGAGAGACTGTGGACTCTGAAAAACAACCAGAGGGTTATGAAGGGGCGGCGGGAGGGGGTGGGGTGTGGTGGGAGGTTGAGGAACCAGGTGGTGGGTAATAGGGAGGGCACGTACTGCATGGAGCACTGGGTGTGATGCCAGAACAATGAACACTGTTATGCTGTAAATAAGCAAATAAAAATAAATAAATTAATTTAAAAAAAAAAGATGTGGTTTTTTTTTTTTAAAGATTTTATTTATTTATTTGACAGACAGAGAGAGATCACAAGTAGGCAGAGAGGTAGGCAGAGAGAGGAGGAAGCCGGCTCCATGCTGAGCAGAGAGCTTGATGTGGGCCTCGATCCTAGGACCCTGGGATCATGACCTGAGCCGAAGGCAGAGGCTTTAACCCACTGAGCCACCCAGGTGCCCCTCGTTATTTTATACGTTGCTTTATTTCACAAGCTTCGTATTTTTAGAAGTACATTATTTTTATGTAGTTTACCCTTTTAGGGTAAAAAAAATAATGAAAGGTGTTGTTTACTAAACTTTAGGTCACATCGCTTAAAATCATGATTGATTATCAAAGTATTTAACTTAAGTGCAATGCTTTTTTTCCACGGAAAAAGTTGAAGATGAGGCTGTGAATATAAGAATTTTTCCTCAGTAATTTTTATACTACGTTTCGTGCAGCCATATAATTTCTGAGTAATACTTCCCCCTGCTGTAAATTATTTCAGCACGTAGAAAATCTACCTGTGCACTTTCTCTGCCCTGCATATGCATCTTGGAGCCCAGGCCCTTGCAGTTAGAAAACATCCATCAGAGTCCAAGAGGGTGCCTGCAGCTGGCAGAGGAGAGATCCATCACTCACCGTGTATGCTGACCTTTGGCTCCCAGGAGAGTGATCCCTTTGTGGCTGGAGAGTGATGTCTTGCTCAGTAGCAAAGATCCAAACTCGCTTTATCTTCATCAAGGCTGTAATTACGCCAGAGCGGTGGCCCTGGGACAGAATTGCCTTGGGGTGCACGGATGCGTCAGGCAGAGCCTTAGGTGGGGCGACTGCCTGCCGGGTAGTGATTAGGTTGCTTGAGTGAGAATGAAGGAGTATCAATCTTCATGCCGCTCGCTGTAAGTGAGTCACCCGAGAAGCGAGGCCACATGAACCTCAGTCTCCCTGTCCTGAGAGGCTGCGTGTCACAGGGTCTCTGGGAGCAGAGTGGAGGGCGTGACTCCTTGCCTGAGGCTTTAGACCTGAGACAGCCTTACAAAAAAGTCTTGCTTTTCTCTCCTGCTCTGTGTTTTGTGTTTGTTGTTAGTCTTCTCCTTGCTCAGTAATTCATTCCACATTGTCCACATGGCCTCCTGCAGAGCGGGGAGTGGGTCGATTCCCTACAGATAGAGCCAAGGCTCTCTGGCTTGAAGGTGCAGTGAGGCATGTCCGTGTGTCAGGTCAGGAGTGATGGACTCAGTGAGGAAGGCAGGCAGAACCCACCTCACCTCACCCAGCAAGTCTGTACCCCAGACACCCTAGACTACAATGGTCCACATGGACGCCATCTGCTTTAAGTCTGTATGAGTCTCCTGCAGCTGCCGTAATGACCGGCCACAGGTTTAGTGCTGAAGGCAACACTGATGTAGCATGGGGCCATTCTGCAGGTCAGAAGTCTAAAATGGGTCTCGCCAAGCTAAGGTCCAGGGACTGCCAAAGCTTTGCTCCTTCTGCAGGCTCTAAGGGAGACCCCTACTCTTGCCTTCTCCAGCTCTGTAGGGCTACCTTATCATGCTAACCCTTGCTTGTGCCTTCACACCTCTCTTCTGACTGTGACCATCCCTCCTCCCTCTCACAAGGACCCTTGTGACGACTGTCAGCCCACCTGGATGAGGCAGGATCATCTCCCCAGCTCAGAATTGTTCCCAGGATCACCCCTGCAAAGTTCCCTTTACCAAGTGAGCCCACACATTCACAGGTTGCCAGGATTGTGATGTGGGCATCATTGAGGGCCGTGGTTCTGCCCACCCCGATTCTTCTCCTACTTCTGAGCTCAGCGTATGTGAGCAACCAAGGCAGACCTTCAGTGGTTCTCAGTTTATGCCAGGCTTGCAGAGCCCCAGGGTCGGGGCCGGGGGCCACGGCTTCCACAGTGACACAGTAAAGAAAAAAAAAAAGGAGAGAGAGATCAATACCATAAGCCTGAATTAGAACGTGAAGTTAGAGGACCCACTTAACTGTGTTGGAGAAATTTAGCTATGGAGAATACAGCTCTATGAACTCATATAAGATAGGGTTGTAAATTTTCATTTGTGATGGGATTTAATTTTCAGAGATATTGGGAAGGTGATCTTTATTTGCATTTAAAATGGTGCATGGATGGATTAAGGAAAAATATGATTGATGGACAGGATTATGAGACGCTATATTCAAAGGGTGATTGCTTTCACAAATGATCGTTGGGCAAGCCAGGCATGGAAAATGGATGATATCTCACTTACGGTATGCCATAAGAATCCTGCACTACGATATATTTATAAATATTTTCCTAACTGCTGTATGAATTTTAGAAATAACCAAGCCATATCTGTTCCTCTAGAAAGACTATTTGAACACTATTTCAGGAAGAAGGGGTTTAGAATGAGCTTGGTTAGCCTGTCATTTGGAGGTTGAAAACACCATAACCTCCGATGATTTCATGTTTATTGCTCAATCTCTTCCTGATTCTTTAACCATTTCAGTGGAGGGAGAAAAAGAGAGAGAGAGAGAGAAAAAAAAGTTACAATATTCCTAAGATAGAATTTTATCCTAAAATCTATCCTAAAAATTGTATCCTAAGATAGAAATTTTAGGGTTGCTTTGTTTGGTTGAGGTTATTAATTTGGGTTTGTAGAACCATCCTAATGAGACATGCCAAGCTACAAAACGTCCTGTGTTGAGCAGTGTCTAAATATATCCCTGCACGTCATAAACCTGCTCTCCCTAATTGCATAGGATAACTTGGTGGAAAGCTGTTGCTCTGATTTAGACGAAAGGTAAAGGTAAGCCATCCAGACATCCCACACTGCTCTGTTTTGTCACCATGGATATACTAAAGCAAACACACGAGAAAAATCAGGGAAGTATCAGTCACGGGGTCTTAGTTTGTGACCTGGAAACGGGGAACCCAGGGTGAGGACTCAGTACCTCTGCGTTCACTTCCCAGAAGATTTGGGAATGCTGTTTCCTGGTTCGATGACTGCACTGCATGGCCATTTATGGAGTTCTTACATCCCACCCATCCGAGGTCTTCAGACTGAAGATCTGTCTTGTAGCCAGAAACCCTAGGGATTCATAAGCTGAGACATCCTTTCTTAGTACCTGCTGGATGCCCAGGTAGAGCTGGCTCATGTCAGCTGCACTTATGTTAGATGGGACATCCCAGGAGAAGATTCTTCTATGTCTTCTGTCCTCCATCAAAAGAGCTCCTTGAAGCCAAATCATCTAGAATCAAGGTTCATTTTCAATCAAATTTGGCTTTTGTACTTGCACCTGGGTCTGACCTTCTCAGGGAAGCCCGTCGATCTGGGATCTGTCAAGCGTCTCCCTCAAGGACACGTCGGGAGAGATTTTTTACTCTTCATCCTTGCGTTGGCTTTTCCACGCTACCGATGAAGCTAATGAATGCCCTAGATAGCTGTAATTAATAAGTAGATTTGAGCTATCTGAGAGAAATAATGAATTCCTTATATGTTCCTCATTTACCCCTTCCTCATGGGCAGACTTGCTTACATAAAGATCCTAATTTAGAAGTGTGATTAAGAAGGCTGATGCCTCGCAGTGATGGGTCAGGGGAGATAAATTGCTCAGTATTTTCACATCTCACATTTTAATTTTGTACTCCACATTGCACATCCAACGCTACCACAACAGCTCCTTTGAAGGTCACCGTGTGCTTTTTAATGTGTTAAAAGTAAAAGCGTCACCCAGACTAGGTGTTTTAAAACCTCTAGTGGAGGAAAAAAAAAAAAAAAGATGTAGAGAAAATGAACTAAAATGTGCCTCACGTGCTTCAAGATAAATTCCAATGTGTTTGAATTTTTGGTCACAACATTTATACCTGTTATGAATGTGGTCCTCCCCACCCTGTCTTTATTAAAATGAGATGTTTTAGTCTTGCGGTTTTAGAAAAGTTAATTTCCAAGTCCTATCATTGGGTTTTAATTTTATATCATAATTGGGTTTTCAATACTAATGAATCTTCAAAGCTAATAAATCATCATCTAATGGTTTAATACGAGTTAAGGGTAATGATGAAAGCGAATTCTGAAATGGTGCCTTGATAATTCTTTGGAGAGGCATTCACCAATAACGACCGTTAGAAATGTTCCGAGTGCACATCCTCCTTGTAGTAAGAGGAAGCAAAGATACTCGTGAAGACGATAACTAGGAGATTCCTACTTGCTTACAACATATGAGGTCTCAGGTGTGACCCAAGCAAAGCTGTCAGTTGGGGCTGTAGAACAGGATATCTGAATTTTGGTAATTTTTGACCAGAAACCCATTAAATAGAAAACATGTTACTCGTGAGACATAATCTTTAATTCATAAATCACCCAATCCTCCTGATGAAGGGGATGAGAAGTCTGAGGTAAAAAAAAAAATGTAGTTTTACATTCCCAATTGGTCCCCAAACCAGGGCTGGAGAAAGGGGTTCCACCAAGAGCTGAATCTCCAAAACAATGCTCTCCCTATGCGTAGAGCCAGGTAAGTGATGGTGGTTCGGGGAGAGCTGACTCCATTGTATATTTTCTTTGCTTTGGGTTCTTCACATGGGATGGCAAGACTCCCCACCTGGGATATTCCAAGTCTCCCCAGTCAATGATCCAGAGGTTTCTGGGGACATCACTGACTGCTTGCAGCATTTGCTGTTTGACCAGAGTCATGTTTGGAATGGGTAGCTCCTTGTTCCCTACAGCAATGCAAATACTGACCTTAAGCTCACAAAAATGTCATTATAATCTATTTACTCTATCCCCTCTTTTTCCTACTATTAGTTACCAAGGAAACCAACGTCATTATGATGGTTTTCTTGACAAAAGTCATGGTCACCCAATCCCAAGGGAGCCATCAACAGCTTCCCTGCGCAGCGAAGGGGGATGGAAATACTTGGAGGGTACTTGGCCACATCCTTTGGCTAACCTGCGGAGCCCATGAGGACCCTTCCCCACTTGTGCACTTGGGGACTCTTTGCCATCACGGCCTCTACAAAGTGAATATAATAGAATGCTATCTTTATTTTTGTGCTTATGGGAATGAACACATTCGGCCTCTGTGAAATGTGGGACTTGGTGCGTCACTAAATTTTTCCTCACTTCTTCAAAGGAAAGCAGCAAATTATATTCTCTTTATCACTCTCTTCCCATTCCAGCAACTTGACGTATTTTCTGTGGATATATCTGAGCCATCTTGCATGCCCACCATAGCACAGTGGACTTTAACTCAGTAGCAAGTGACCATTCTATTTTTTTTTTTTCACAAAAGTTCAAATCTTACACATCACACATTTCAAAAGCAAAGGCTGTACACACGAGACGTATTGTTTGATTCTTAACCTTGTTGTGTGCTGAGATCCCAAAGTGGTATGTTACCTGAACATGATGTTGAAGATAGTGCCCAGTATTCCTTTCTGTTTTAAGTTTCTTTAAGTAATCTCTACACCCCATGTGGGGCTCGAACCCATGGCCCCAAGATCAAGAGGCACATATTCCCCTGACTGAACCAGTCAGGTGCCCCAGAAAGTGCCCATTATTCTGAAATACTGACACACACCTTATGTTCAGTGGACCATAAAATACTAATAATTTTCTAAATATGTGTTTGGAGAAAATAGCAAGAAGACATGAGTTTCAGGCATGAGCTGACATGACATAGTCTTTGATTTGCAATCCTAAGATACAAAGATGGCTAGGGGAAAGTAGAATTTTTTTTGGGGGGGGTCCCTACTACACAAATATGCGATTATATGAACCTGGAATTAGGGAGGAATTTATTCTGTTAAGCTTTTTTGCACAGACGTTGGTAAGTCATTGAGGCTGAGTTTCCAGAACTGTCCTCTCTTGGGTATAGCAGACCTAGGCAAATTCCCACCTCTAAGATTGCTTTGAGGACCAAATGATGGACAGGAGCCCAAAGAAGTTTTCCGTAAATGCCTACTATCATGGTTTCTTTTATACTGTATCCATGCTACGTTCTGTTCCTTTAAAAAAAAAGATTATTACATTAATATTTATTAATAATCTGAGAGTCCCTGATTTGTCCATTCATGTTGAATGTCAACCACATTTATGCAATATTTCAGGAACTCTGCCTTATCTAAAGATCTATTGATAAAAGAATCTGCGGGAAAGGGGAAGGTACTAAGAACTTTATGGCACCTAGAAAAGATTAGCCTGAAATAATTAGATGATCATGGTTCTGTAAATTTACCATCTTTGAAGTAGACACTTAAAATGGCTGGCTGTTAACTGTTGTAAATTATAATTCAACGGAAATGTTTCAAGAGCACATTGATTTATTATACAGCCAATTGGAGTAGATCTTTATAAAATAATACCTAAAGTAGATTAGAAACTAAGTTTGTGATTTTAAAAATCCCTACTTACAACAAATAAGGGATAGGCAAAATTCTCAATACTCCTTTGTAACTGAGAAAGCAGATGTCCTTTTGCCTTATCAATACTGACTTTCTCCTATTGTCTGAGACTGCTAAGGCTCTTCTAGGCATCCCTTGCTTTCCAAGTCTTGTGGTGGTATATGTACTCCAGGATGTTGTATCCACAGAACTGGCCCTTACGATAAGTTTCAGACAGGTCCATCTTTCCATGTATTAATTGCTGAGTTTAAGTATGTCTTAGCTATGTCCTCCTGAAGACCATTCCTTCAAACCTTTGCATTCTCCAATGTGGATAAATCTTGACCATTTCTTATTTATATTTTAGAAATGACACAGTGTTTTTCAAGGGGGGAAAATATATACTCGTCTACCTTGGACTATGTATTCAGTAAAAATAGCCTTCAGAGGGTAATCAAAAAGAACAGAGTGGAGAGGGACACCTGGGTGTCTCAGTTGGCTAAGCATCTGCCTTCAGCCCATCATAATCCCAGGGTCCTTGAATCCAGTCCTGCACTGGGCTTCCTGCTCAGCTGACTGTCTGCTTCTCCCTCTCCCTCTACCCCTCTACCCTGCTCGTGCTCACTCTCATGCACTTTCTCTCTTCTGAAATAAATAAATAAATAAATCTTTTTTTTTTTAAGATTTTATTTATTTATTTGACAGATAGAGATCACAAGTAGGGAGAGAGGCAGGCAGAGAGAGAGAGAGGAGGAAGCAGGCTCCCTGCCAAGCAGAGAGCTCGACGCGGGGCTCGATCCCAGGACCCTGGGATCATGACCTGAGCGAAAGGCAGAGGCTTTAACCCACTGAGCCACCCAGGCGCCCCAATAAATAAATAAATCTTAAAAGAAACAAAAAGGAATAGAGTGGAGGGGGAAAAAAAAAACAACAGAAAATAAAATTGAAAACCGGTATAGAGAATCAACAGACCCCAAACCTGGTTCTTCGAAAAGATGACCAAAACTGACACATCTTTACCTAGACAGACCAAGAAAAAAAGAGAAGAACCAAATTGCTAAAATCAGACATGAAAGTGTAGACATCGCTACCAGTCTTATCAAAATGAAATGGATACCAAGCGAATGCTATGAGTGATTGCACGCCAAACGTCTGATAAAATACATGACAAGATTGAGATCTTGGAAACACACAAACCACCGAACCTGAAGAAAGAAGAAATAGGAAACATAGTGACACCTGTAAAAATTATAGTTCAAAAATGAGGGGGAAATGAAAATATTTTTAGATGACTCAAGGCTGAGTAAGTTCACAGCCCAGCAGATATACACCACGTGAAACTCTAATGAACGTGCATCATCTTGAAGGGAAGTAAAACCAGACAGAATCATACCTACACAGGAATGAAGAGGGCTAGAAATGGTAATTATACACTTAAATAGGAAGTAACTCTTTTATTTCATTAAATTATAATTCATTATTTAAAACAAAACAGCATGAAAATATATTCTGCATTTTGTAATACATGCTTACAAAAAATATGTGACAAAATAGTGCAAATAAAGGAGAATAGGAATGTGTCCAATATGACATTTTTACAGAATACACAAAATAGTATAAATTTTTTGAAAGTAGCTGGTGATAAGTTATAATACCGTAAACCATTGAACAGGCACTAAATCTAGAAGCAAAGAGTCACCCAAAAAAGCCCACTGCAGAGCCAAAAATGGAATACTAAAATAGACCCAGTCCAAGGAAAAAGGAAAGATATGACAGAGAACAAATAATAAGATGGCAGATTTGTACCTTTCTTGAAACAGTTATAACTGCATCAAAGGTAAATGGCCTCAACCAGCCCTATTTCAAGAAAAATATAAAGTGAACTAAAGTCTGAATCAGATATGTATTTTTAAATATTCTACCTGCCATCCTTCAAAAAGTGAATTGAAACAAGTAAAATCAATTTTAAGACTATTTTAGGGACGCCTGGCTGGTTCAGTCCGTAGAGCATGTGACTCGAACTTAGGGTCATGAGTCTGAGCCCCATGTTAGGTGCAGAAATTGCTTTAAACATTTTTAATAAGAGGACATTTTATATAATTCAATATACACAAAATCTTACTGTTTTAGGATGTAATAATGTTAAAATATGAACGACATGTCCTATCATTTTTTCGTGTTGACCACCGGAAAATGACCCAAGGATTAAATAAGGAATCACAAGGGAAATTAAAGCAACTTTGGATGAAATCATATGGAAAATGTAACAGCTTTTGTCTTGTAACATCTGAGGTGAGGGAAATATCCTTTATTCTGATAGGGATGTCCATTACAAAAGTGTATACATTAGTCAAAACTCAAACTACTTCCTTTTGTTTGTGTAAAAACTGAATGTGTGAGAAACTCCTACAGTGGAAAACCCAAATGGTCAAACACCACCACCAACAAAAATATAAATTTATGAAAACAAGGCAGAAAAATAAAATTCTACATATTAAATTCTACATATTAAATTCTACATATTAAAATTTCATTTATATGAACACTTATATGAACCATATATAATTCACATTAACATATTTATATTAATATAAATTCTAGAACTTTAGTCAGGACAAATTTGTGTACAGTAAGAAGGCAAAATATTTGAAAAAAAATATTATCCTCAAAAAAAAAAAATTATCCGAACAAGTCAGGGGAAAACATATGAGTGTAGTCTTCCATTGACTGTCAGAGGCAATCATGGTGATGAGCGTAGTAAGCACAAGGCAAAATTATTAAATCAGTAAAAGGTGGTATATTTTTGTCTCTGCATTATTATTTTTTTTAGTTGTTATTTATTTGAGAGAGGGAGACAGAGCACAAGCAGGGGGAGAAGAGGGTTCTCCAATGAGCAGAGAACACAATGCAGGGCTCGATCTTAGGACTCTGGGATGGTGACCTTAGCCAAAGGCAGATGCTTAACCAATGGAACCACCCAGATGCCCCAAGGGGACAGTTTTTAAATAGAACCCAGGGTGTTTCTGTTGCTTGACAGTGGTGGTCATTTTACAAAACATACGGTATTTTTACATCCATCACCATATTTGGCCCATCACTGTATGACTTTACTACTAGCCTCCAATGACCTATGACATCAGTACCCCTTCTGACATTTCTTCCTAGCACCTTCTGGGGTGTACAACTTCCTCTAACTTGTTTAACCTTCAACATGTTCCCACCTATGGTCCATCATCCAGAAATGTGTAAGGCTTCTCAACTTTTGGTGACTTCCCGTTCTATTGACTTCATAGAATTGTGGTTACTACATGGTCCTCTTTCCTTCAACTGCTGGTCTGTGTCTCTCAAGGGACAGGAAATGAAAGCCGTAAATAAACCCTTCCTGACTCAATCAGATGTCTTCATGCCACCATGTGTCCCTGCTGCCACTTGCCTGGGCATGTATTGTAGCCCATGAGATAGTGTTGTGACCACCTATCTGTTCATTTGGGATGGCGTCTACACACATGTGTGGGCATGACCTTGTTGTTTCATAGAACCATTGATGCTCTTCTACTCAAAAGGAAGAAAGACAAATCTCGTACTTTGGTAGACAAAGGTCTTCATCGTATTTCCTTAATTTACTTTCCCAAGCCCACCTGACACTTGGCTCAGCATCTTGGCCACTGCCCCACCTGGATAAGGGGACATCCCCCTCATTTCGACTTCAGATGGTAAAGTTTTTGTGGTTCCTGTGTTTGCCTATAACTATGCCATATGTGAGGAGTCCCCTGCAAGATTTGACGGACTCTGATCTAAGGTGTAGACAGTCCAGCAGTCAGGAGATCAAACACTGTGGAGTTGGAAGATGTTATCTTGTAGCAGGTTTATGTGAGAGAAGGCATGTGGGAGAGAGAAAAAGAGGGAAGTCAAGATGGCTTCCTTCTTCCTTCCTTTTTTTCTTCTCTTCTCTTCTCTTTTCCTTTTTTCTTTTCTTTTCTCTTCTTTTCTTTTACAGTTGGGAAACTGTCGATACATGAAAAACTTCACAGAATTATTTCCAAAATTTACCTTGCAGAGAACCAACCCAATGAAGCTAGATAATGACATCTGTCCGTATTGTAGAGTTTACCCGTGGGTTACCACTATGCTTTTATCAATTCTGTCCATCTCTTACTTGAATACGACTTAACAGAATCAGGCCAGGGTGTTCTCTTACCAAATTTACAGCATCTGTCAATCTCCTACCATCCTGATCTCTCTCTACCCTTTCCATAATCAGGAGAATTTTATGAGACTACGATGTCTGCAACACAGTTTCAAAAGTCCAATAGATCTCAGAAAATAACGTTCCAAAGGTCCTAACGACCCCCGGGGGCTTCCAGAATACATTGAATAATGTGAACGTGTTACATGAGCACCAATATCCCAAGGGATAAATGGGTGAGAGGGAGAATCCGCTGAGTAACGAGATAGGCAAGACGAAATAGATCACGACGCACTGTGCCCCTTTATACCATAAATTTTACAGTTTATTCTTAAAAAAAAAGAAATCTCAGCATCTATTGCTTTTTCTTAATCTTATAGCCATTTCCGTGAAGACAAAATAAGTGTTAGACCAAAATAAAAATGCGAAGGGGAAAGAGCACACTTTATTTTTCTCTTCTCTTCCTCCCAGAATGAGCTCCCTTGGAAGACACCTTTGGTTCATCTGAAACGTATATATCCAAAGAAATGTGTTTACGATGAATCTGTGGGTCTTCCTCTATACTTTCTTTTTTTTTTTTTTTAAATGAAACATGAGAAAAATCAGCAATTATCTGAATGAAAAAGGTTTTGGTTGTTTTTACTTTGATATTGGAAATCTTCACTTTAAATGCATGGATGTAAGAAAGAAAGTCTCTGGCTACCTCCTCTTCCTTCTGATTTTCTTTATAATTATTTCCGGGAAACCATGGAAAACGAGTCTGATTGAGTCCAAGAAAACTAGACAGGAGATTTTCTCTTCTGTAACCTTATCAATTCTCCATAAAAGGTTGACTTTATCGTGCCTTCCCGAGCTATTAATGGGATTTGAAAACATCCAACCTGATGCATTTCATATTTCATTCAGAATCATGTCTTTGTATGAAGCCTTGATTTTTTTTCCCTCTAAAATCGTTCAAACATTCATTTCTTATTTTATACCTTGCATGGAAAAAAATCCCTTAATCTTTCTGTAATGGAATTCTAGGACCATCACATAGATCAATTTGAGCCAGTTGCATATTTAGTCTTTAGAATTGTTTTGTGTGCATTTGCCATTCATGAACCGAGAGCATATCATATTTTATAAAATAGGCACGCAAGGCAGTAATGAAATGTATCTGTCAGGGGCTCATTGATGGCTGTATTCATATTTCTGTCATGGATGGTGCTCCCACAAAAAATGTAGTAAACTCTATTCTTCTTTTCTGTTTTTTGTTTCTTTGTTTTTTTGTGGGTTTTTTTTTTTTGTATTACAAATGCAATTCTGATAATTTTATCCCCAATGGCAGTACATGCATAGAGACTCAGCCTGAGTACAATTAAACCGTATGTACCATAATTATAACTTGCATTTGCCTTATCATTTTTACGTCACTATTTTTGTGTGTGTCACAGAAGTTTCACTTTAACTGGGAACTGTCTTGCTCAGAAGATGTATTTCTCCAGAATTCTGTCCGGTTTACTGAACTGGAGAGGGAACTTCCCTATGGTATCCATTAACCTGTTTCTTCCTCGCTGCCTCTCGAGGACACGCAGTGACAAACCCCAGAGGAGGGGAAGAAAACCACCTCTCCATCAGCCTCGGTCCTCTACACCAGGAAAAACTGGAGGAAATGGGGACACATATGTTTGAAATAATGTGGTGTCCAAGATTTCCATATATATACATATTTTTTTTCCAAAATGATATGGATGATACAATGTTCTTCTACATGATCCTGGAATAATCCATGGCAATATTCAGCAAATTTGTTATTGTCATTATCATTACTTTATATTCCATAAGCAAAATGCCAGACTTTCAGAAATGCAACTCGGACAAAGTTTGGTTCACTTTTATGTCTGTTCCCTCTGTGTGCTAAACCAAAGGAGAGACGTTATAGGAAAATTGAAGAAAGAGGCATGTGCAATTAGTCAATGCCCATCGCAGCCTCATTTTTATTATGATTTTTTTTATTTGAGATTTTATTTATTTGAGAGAGAGAGCACAAGAGGGGGAAGGGGCAGATGGAGAAGCAGGCTCTCTGCTGAGCAGGGAGCCCCATGCAGGACTTGATCCTGGGACTCTGGGATCGTGACCTGAGCCGAAGGCAGACGCTTCACCAAATGAGCCACCCAGACACCCCTGTTATGATTATAATTATTCTCCTGCAAATATTTTTAATGCTTCAGAGAAGGGAGGATGATTTACAGATTCTGGGGATGGTTGGATCATGTAGGTATCTTACACTTTTGATCCCTGTGTCTCCCACCAATCAGTGGGAAGAGAGCAAGAGGAAGGACATACTCACCATAAATCAAGCATTAGAAGTCCCTGAGGTTGGTTAGTGGGTGAAGCATTTGCTAAAAGCAAGTGCATTCCTTTCTGACGAACACTGTCACAAATTCCCACAGACTGAATGGGATTGCATCATGAAAAGTTGATTCTCTGATGGTCCTGGGGGCTAGAAACCTAGGATCAGGAGGATGGCGGGGTTGGTCCCTTCTGAGGAGGCAAGGGGGAACCTGTTCATGCCTCTCTCCTACCTTCTGGGCATTTCATGGCCCCACTGATCAAGTCTAGGCTCACACACATCTCTGTCTTCCTCTGCACATGACATTCCCCCTAGGTGAGTGTCTGTGTCTCCCCATTTCGTGAGGACATTGGGCAGAGCAGGGCCTCGCCCTACGTGGGCATGGCCTCGTCTAAATCAGTTGTGTCTGCAATGACCATGTTTCCAAATGGAGTAATTTAGGAAGATGCTGTCTTACAGTGTTCTCTGATCATCAGACACAGCTGGTCAGAGCCTGCTGGTAGGTAAGGCTCTGATCTCCTGGATGAACATCTGTTGTCCATAAGTCCACCTGAGGAATATGGCTGATGGCCTCTCTTAGGATCTCCATGTCTACTGCTTTCTTCTGTCCTCTTCCTCCTCCTGCTCCTCTTTCTCCTGTTCCTTTTCTCTCCTTCCTCCTCCTCCCTGTCTTCCTCCTCCTCCTCCCCTACCTTCTGTCTCTCCCCAACTCCATGTTTCTCTTTCCTCCTCTTACCACTTCTCCTTCTGCCTCTTTTTCATACACACACTGCATGGACCCCACAGATCACTTTTGGAACCACTAACACCTTCACAATAAACAATTGTTCCCATCTGCAAACACGATCTACCCCTCTACTGATGGGCCTGTCCTTTGCTTCTCTCTGTACGTGTCTTACACAACTATGGGGACACATTGACTGTGAACGTGTCATTGTAAACAGGATCGCATCCTTAAAGGAAAGCTTATTTATTTATTTATTTTTACTAGAAAAGTCAATAGAGACAGTGGAGGTTATTAGTGGCTTTCCTTATTAACCAGTAAAGTCACTGATTCCAATAGCTTAGTTGTAGAATTTTTTTTTCTGAATTTAAGCTCATAAAGGCTGGATTCTCCTTTTCCAATCATATTATTTTGAGTTATTTTTTACTGTTCTGAGAATGGTACCCAGTACTCCTGGCGTGCCATGACCTGAGAATGTCAGGAACCCTTGTCTCGTTCCTGATCTCAGGGGACTCCTTCACCATTTTGCTCCAAAATGTGCTCTTTGATGTGTTTGTTGAGGTTTCTTTTTTTTAAAGTAGAAATCCTGTATATGTTTAGGGAAGCTCCCTCCTATTCCATGCTGCTAATACATTTTATTAACTACAGTTAGGAATTGATCGCCTTTTAAAATATACTTTTCCACATTTATGGCGATGTCGTGTATATATTTTCCTGTTTCTTTTAACGGGGTTGTTTACTTTAAAGGATTCAAATTTTAATCACCTTCAAATGCTTGTATTCCTGAAATTAATCCCACTTGAAAATGCCATGTTGTAAAAAAAAGAAAAAAAAAAGAAGAAAATGCTGCGTTATGTGATATATTTTTTCCTTTGACTTATCAGTGGAATATATATATTATATATTTATATTTACAAATTACATCACAAAATATATCTTACTATACTACTTACTATACATCTTACTATATATAATAATCATACAAATGCTATAAATTTTGCATCAATAAGAAAGATTGTTGGAAGATTGGACCCTGATTTTCTTCCTTTTGATTATATTTATTAGGGTTTAGTATGACCTCAAGAACATTTCAGAATAGATTCACGAGCCTTCCTAGTCTGGTCAAATATATATTGTTTCGGTACTGCTATAAATTCTGTCTCCTGTTATACCTCCCAATCCTCTTCTCAAAATTTATAGAATATGTTTACAATGCATAATTCTAACTTACCAGCCTTGTAATTTGCAATCGTCTCCTGACATCCTTGGGTTTCCTTCTCATGCAATCAAAAATCTGTAGTGATCATAAAAATCTCCTCCTTCCTTCAAATATAGATGCCCTTTGTGATCTTATCTATTGTCTTACCTAGTACCTTTAATGTTACATGCATTACAGTCTATGTCCATATATATATATATACATATATATACATTTATATATGTGTCCTTAAATCATATATACACTGTAGAAACATATATACTAGCATGATATATATTGTAACATCATACATAACAATAGTGTATATATATGTATTTATATATAATAGTATATATAATTATATATATATTTATATACTATCATATGTAGTATACTATATATACTATACATATACTATATATGTTGTGTATATGTTATGTATGTATATGTTATGTGTATGTATATGTTATATGCTATGTTATATATTTATATATATAAATATATAGTATATATATAGATATATAGTATATATATGTATTTATACATATAAAGTATACACATATATAGTATGGTATATATATGTATTTATGTAGTATATAAATACATGTATTTATGCTATTGTGATGTATAGTTGTTATGTATATGTTATGTATACTATATATCATGCAGTATATATAGTATTATAGTATAAATACATATACTATATATAGTATTACAGTATTATAAATATATATACTATACTATATATATGATATATAGTATATAAATATACATAAATACATATATATGCTATACTATATACTATATACCTATAGTATACTATATATAGTATTATACTATTCTAAGTACATATACTATATACACTATATATAGTATATAAATACATATATACGTATTTATATATACTATATAATTATATTAATATATAGTATATATGTATTTATATATAAATATATATAAATATATATAAATATATATATAAATATATAGTATATATATGTATATAGTATATATACGTACTTATACATATAAAGTATATACATATATAGTATATATATGTATTTATATAGTATATAAATACATGTATTTATACTATATATATACTATAAATACTTATACATGTATTTATACTATTATGAATAGTTGTTATGTTTATGTTATAGATGTATTATGTTATGTATATGTTATGTATACTATATATACTATATATACTATACAGTATATATAGTATTATAGTATAAATACATATACTATAATACTATATATAGTATTATAGTATTATAAATATATATACGATATATAGTATATAAATATATATATAAAAATACATATATATACTATACTATATACTATACTATATACCTATAGTATGCTATATATAGTATTATAAATGCATATAATATATACACTATATATAGTATATACTATATATAGTATATAATTATAATATATAGTATATAAATACATATATAGTATATGTATATATACATATATATACATATATATACATACAGTATATATATGTATTTATATACTATATATTATATATAGTATATAATTATATTAATATATAGTATATATGTATTTATATATAAATAAATATAAATATAAATAAATATAAATATATAGTATATATAGATATATAGTATATATATACATATTTATACATATAAAGTATATACATATATAGTATATATAGTAGAGTATATATGTGTATTTATATACTATATAAATACATGTATTTACACTATTATGTATAGTTGTTATGTATATGTTACGTATAGTATACCATTGTTATGTTTAGTATATGTATATGTTATGTATAGTATATATATGTATTTATATACTATATATGTATTTATATGCTATATAAATATATTTATATGCTATAAAATATATAAATACATATGTAAGTATAAATGGTTATGTATGATATATATACACTATTATATAGTATATATACATATATATTATATAGTATTATATGTATTATATAGGATATATATGTGCATTTTTACTATTTCTGTCTTATGGTTTTTTCTTTAATGAAGACAAGCATTAACTTTAATTCAATGCCTTTCCTTTCTTATGGAAATGACCTGTGTAGACTGTGATTATATTAATGCATTTAATAAACTCACTCATAATGGAAATGTACATTTATCCTCGAACTTCATCTCGGGTTACCACGGTGTATTTTTCTTGAAACATCAGCTGGATTCTATCTGGTAGCTGTTGGAAATATTTCTACCCATGTGTCCTTGTTTGTACTCTGTGTCTTGAAGCTCATGTCACCATTTTGCTTGCTTCACAGTGAAAATTTGGAGCCATATCTCCTTTCCTATGTTCTCAACCAGAGTAAATATTAACATGTAAATCTTGTTTTCAAAGAAAAAAAATGTAAAGCCATCTGGGAATGCTGACTTTGACGGGGAGAGTGGGTGAGGCAGGGAATGAGGTCTGGTCTCTCTGGGATTATATAATTAGTCAGTTTCCAGCTCCTATTTCTTCCAGGGAAAAACAAATATGTATGTACAGAAAATCACCCATGTCATCAGAGTCCTCAAATGCATTTGCACAGAACGGATCAAACAACTTGGCTTTGGTTCCAAATATATATTTGGGTTCTTTTGCCTTTTAATGATTATCATATGAGACACTTTATTTGCCACGTTGCATTTTTAACAAAGAACCGATACTAGGCATTCCCATTAAGTTTTATCCTCATTTACGTCCTTTTGAAAAATTTTAATCTTTATTAATTCGTCTCTAATAGCTGCAGTGGCAATGTGTTCTTGTATTTTGGATTTTGCTTGGAAAATACAACTCAGAATGTTTCCTTACGGCATTTCCGTCATTCAGCATGATGAACGACTTGGTGTAGTTTCTGGCATAAAACGGCAAAATAAATTACTGTCTGTGCACGGATCGACTCTCTTAGCTATGGCTCTCTGAAAGGTAACGATTTAGCATTTCAAGACTTGGGCTGCCTGATCGGCTCAGTCCATGGAATGTGCAATTCTTGATCTCGGGTTTGTGAGTTCAAGCCCCACACTGGGTGTAGAGATGACTTAAAAATAAAATCTTTTATGATAAAAAAAATAGGTAAGATAAAGATAAAATAAAATCTCAGGCCTACTTATGCATACAGCACATGGCCAAAGTATCTCCAAAATGACCTTGAGGAAAAAGCATCGGTTATTGCCATCAAACAGTAGTAGCGTTGAAGGCATCTGGTTGGGTTAATCAGTAAACCATACAACTCTTGGTCTTGGAGTCATGAGTTCAAGCCCCACGTTGGGATCAATGTTACATAACAAACAAACAAACAAAGCAAATGGTAGTAGAATTGTATATATTTTAGGAATTTAAGTACAGCATTGTTTTTCAAAAGAGTGAGGGGGGGCAGGGATGTGCTGTTGAAAACACTATTTAGAGTTTAAAGGAATCAAGGCAATAGAACCCCATGCAATAAAAAGGTCTAATGTATCAGTTCTATTGATGACTGCCCCAAGTTTATAACATTCATGATCAAATTTTCCATTTTCTTCTTCAGTCTTCTAGGTCTCCGTTACCCGGCATTTAACTCAAGGATTTCCCATAACAGTACAATTATAAGAATCCCAGGGTGTTTCCAAGATGGCTTTTTCATTGACTCTGAGGTAGGAGTGACTCATCCCATGAACCCACACCATCGACTTACGCCAGTCTTTTTGACGCGACTGTTAAGAACGTTACTCCAGCTTTCTTTGCTGACAACCCCAGTGTTAAATTTTGCCACTTACGAGACAGATTTCTAGTATAATAGTGACCTTCAGCTCTTTCACAGTGTCTGTATAAAATACTTTGGACTGAAGAAGCGTGATTACCCATATTAGCGTTAATGGAAAATGTCTCGAAGCCAAATCGTTTTCAATAAATGTGCATTAGGACACTTTGAATAGAACTATCACTGGAAATTAAGGTGGTGCCCTGAGGAAATTATGTGCTTTTTGGAATTTTAGCACAATTTTACTTTGTCATTTAAAAAAAAAAAAAACAACTTGTAAAATAACCTGTTTAAAAGCAAAATCCCTATATTCACTCCTATTAACAGCAAGACTTTTTAAAGTTTAGTGCTATCCACATATTAATTACTCTGAGAGATGACATTAAAGCTTGAGTCACCCCAAAAAATAGGACGGTAACACTAGATGTCACTTTTTAATTTCTAAAAAATTTTCCAGCATTGTTGAGGTATAATTGACAGAGAAGTGTAACACATAATTTGATGTAACTGGCACAGGTGTACATTTAAAGTGTACAACTTGATGATCCAATATATGGATATATTGTTGCCACAAGAACTTTAGGGAACACATCTGTCACCTGGCACGTAACCATTTTTCTGTGTCGTGAGAACTGGTAAGATCTCCCGTCTTAGCAACTTGCAAGTATCCAACTCATTGTTGATAAACGCTAGTCATCGTGCGACTCGTTCGATCCCAGAATTTACCGCGTCTTATGCAAACTTGGTACTTTTTGACCGCCTTCATCCCTTACACCAATCTAAACTCCGTTTCTGTGTTTTTCTGTTTCTTTAAGATTCCACTTGTAAGATCAGACAGTATTTGTCTTTCTTTATCTGACTTATGTCACTTAGCATAATGTCCTTTTTTGAGGAACCTCTGTGCTGTTTTCCGGAGTGACTGCACCAGCTTGCATTCCCACCAACAGTGCACGATGGCTCCCCTTTTTCCACCTCCTCGCCAACACTTGTTATTTCTTGTGTTTCTGATAATAATCATTCTAACAGGTGTCAGATGATAGCGTATGGCTCTTTTAATTTACTTTTCCCTGATGATTAGTGGTGAGGAGCACCTTTCCAGGACCTGTTGGCCATTTCCATATCTTCTTTGCAAAAGTGTCTATTCAGATCTCTCACCCATTTTTAATTGGTTTATTTTAGACAGTAATCCTTTTTTGGATGGATGACTTGAAGATATTTTCTTTCATCTCTCAGGATTCTTTTTCATTTTGTAGACCTTTTGCTGTGCTAAAGCTTTTTCATGTGATATGGATCCACTTGTTTATTTTTACTTTTGTTGCTTCCCCCTTGGTGACATATCCAAAAAAAATCATTATCAAGACCTCTGTCAAGGAGCTTTTCTCCTATTCTTTCTTTTAAGAGTTGCATGGTTTCAGGTTTTCATTTCTTTGCATGTGAATATCCAGTTTCCCTAACAGCAGGTATGAAAGAGACCATCTTTTTCCCATTGAGTAGTCTTGGCTCCCAAGTGAATATTACTTGACTGTACAGTGGATGCCATCGTTAAGCTGTGATAATTCTAGATTGACTATAAATACTGATGTATGTGGGATTCTGTAATAATTTAACTCAGTAGGGAAGTGGAATGGCTATAAAATCAATAAAAGTTATCCAAAGCAAGAATCAATTCATCCTGGCTTATATGAATTGTTTCTTTAACAAATTTCAGCCAGAATTGCCCAAAGAAAGAAAAATAGCCACAGCTGATTTCTGTTCAAACTCAAAGTCATAAGAAATAAATCTGTCCACTCTGAATGTTTTTAAGGCAATTTTCATATTAGCAATGACACCCAGTGTAATTGTCTCCTAGTGCCTATTTGGGTGAAGCATGAAATGTGATCATCACACAGGAGAATAAGAAGGATGGAGTGCATTTGCTGGAAATCTCCACTGTTTTGTAGGTTTTGTAGGGCTGGTGGCTTTGAACCCCCCCAGGGGACCAAGCATTGTCTAGACACTTTACAGTGGTGATGTGCCTAATATGAGACTCTCTGTCTGAAATTGACATATTATAGTTTCATCTCCTTTTCCTTCCTTCTGATGGAAGTGCTAATAAGTAGAAAAATGGCCAAGAGACTGTCAAAGAAAAAAAAATAAAAGAATACTAGAAAAAGAATAGCTCATTGGGATGTGACTGCATTTTTAAGCAGTTGGGGAATGAAACCCTGTATTACCATTGTTCTTTTCAGCTTTGTTTTCAAAAAAATGATTCCTATATTATCCTTCAAAACCAATGCTGGATCACATTGCGTAGATCTTGGGATTAAACCACACACACACACACACACACACACACACACACACACACACAGTGGGGGTGGGAGGAGAAAGAATAAGTTTCCTACACTTAATCTTATTATTTAGAGTTCTAGGCAAGCCAGCTTGTATTTTATGGTCAAGATTTTTCATTTAATGCCAATAAATAGGTAAATCACAGAAGTCATCCAAAAAGCATGTGCCCCCGGCTCAACAGAAGTTCACGATGCCATGAGGAGAAGAAAGAGAAGGAGAAAGGAAACACTCTTTCTTCTAAAGTCAACAGCATTTGCGCTTTTCATCTTATCCAACCTGATAGGGACACCAACCGGAAGCTGCCACCATGTTCTCCTCACTGTCCTTCCTCTGGAGTTCTGTCATCACCAGCTTGCCCTGTGGGAAGGTCCTATGTTGCATCCCAAACCAATCTGTCCCCGTTCTTCTCCGTCCTGCAGAAGTTCATGACTTCATTACCACTTCTTTCTTTTTTGAACATTGTATCCTGGAGTCCCCTCCCAACACCTCTGAAAAATCCATTCATGGAGTGCCACAATGATCTCCTTTGGCCAAGTCTTGTCATGTTCTCCTCTACGTCTTCTCTTTGACTTGGGGAGTAGCTATCTTCTTCCCAGAGATTACATGGCAAGGATTGGATTGGACTGCAGGTGTGAATCCTGCTTTTCCTCTAGTGGACTTGTTAGTCCTCACTACCAACTCCCCTTTATGCTCCTTCCCACCCATCTCCCTTACTGGAAACATCAGTATTTAAGGCTACAAACTACCACCTGTATGAGCACTCTGTACACTTTCAATTTTATTCTTACGTTCTCTGTAACATTTTAAATTATTTCCGTGACATATTTTCCTGACTAAGCCTACTCTTATCTAAAACTTTCAGGACCCCTCTTCTGAAAGAATACACATTGAGTGGGATCGATCAGATCAAGGACTCATTCTTAAGCACTCTGAGGAAAAGGAAGAGAAATTGGGTGTTTACAGTATTTTTTTTAAGTACACAAATTTCTCCTGCCTAGTGTAATTTCTTTATTGTACTGCCTTCCTGACACACCCTGAGATGGGAACAAGGGCCATACAGGTGTGCGTGTGGCTTGAGAAACCTTCTCAGTTGATTTTGATGCTCATCCTTTATTCTACAGGAGAGATTCATCTCTCAGAAAAGGCTCTTAGGAGTACCAGCCAGTGGGTTGAAGTCTTAGGTCAGAATCATCACAACTTTATTACATTCTCCCAAACAACTCTATGGTTAGAACTTTCCCACTCGTGGTTTTGGTTCTTCTTCACAACTTCAGAACACACACCATTTTCCCATCCTTTTCAGTGGTTGTGATTTTCTCATACTCTGGTTACTTTCAAGGCACACATTTATAACCCTCAGGAGACCCAAGAGATATCAATGAGGTAGGACACAGGAAAGAGCCATGAACTTGGAAAAATCTCTTTCTGATGAACATTCTGTCCTACACATTCCATCCTTGCGCACCAGGACTTAGTTCTCCACACACAACGTTTCAGAAGCTCCACGGCCTCAAAGACTTATACATTCTTACCAGTGGGAATGTCCACCTAACGTCACACAGTAGGGGACAGATCAGGAGTTAAAATTCAGGGGACAAACCTGAGCATTTGCTTTGTTAGCACGACCCAACATTATTAAGGAGAAGAACTCAGAACCCCTGGGTTCTAGATCTCCCCACGGCTTTCCAGCTGGTAGGTCTTGTGCAAGTCACATAATAATTCAGGGCTACATTTCTTTCTCTACGAAATGAGCTAATAATGCTTATCCTCCTCTCAATTTTTTTGCACTGCAAGAATAAAAAGAGAAAATGC
This sequence comes from Meles meles, assembly GCF_922984935.1. Taxonomy (NCBI): domain Eukaryota; kingdom Metazoa; phylum Chordata; class Mammalia; order Carnivora; family Mustelidae; genus Meles; species Meles meles. The sequence goes on along the minus strand of NC_060088.1, from coordinate 3,323,901 downwards.
ATGAAAAGCACTATGTAAATTCCACAGCATTATAAAGATGAAAGGTGGTATTACAGCCGATATTTTTATGCTTCACTTAAAAGCTCAAATAAAGCACTCCTTCCTCGAAAGGGCAGTTTGCTTCTGCCTGGCATAAGTTTTGCCCCTGAAAAATATCACTTTTTTTCTTTCTTTTCCTCCTTAATGAGAAATGAACGTGTTGCCTGTAGCACTTTTGGCCTCTGGCTTTAATAGACATGTGCACGGTGGACTTTTGTGTGGCATACATTCCGTAAAATGACCTGGAAATTCAATAGGATTTTGACAATTATCCAAGTATCATGACCCTAGGACTGACACTGCATTCTTGTAGACGTCTACCACACACTGGGGCAGGTGAGCACACCTGTAATGTCAAGGGTCAAACTGCAGGAGAATGAATACATTGTAACTTCACGTTCTGTTGAGGACCCACCAACCTGAAATCAGCTAGTAAACCCCCACTGCACATAAGTGATTTTTGTTTGTTTGTTTGTTTTTATTTATTTGACACAGAGAGAGAGATCACAAGTAGGCAGAGGCAGGCAGAGAGAGAGGGGAAGCAGGCTCCCCACCGAGCAGAGAGCCTGATGTGGGGCTTGATCCCAGGACCCTGAGATCATGACCCGAGCTGAAAGCAGAGGCTTAACCCACTGAGCCACCCAAGCAACCCCATAAGTGATGTCCTAATATAGTCTATAGCTCTGTCCTATATTTGAACTTCCTAATAAACAGAATTATAGCTCATAATACATTTTTCCTGTGTAAAATTAAGCCTCCAAAGCTATAAAACTACTCACAACGTATTTATGGACGCTGACCTCTTCGTTTTATGTAATTTCTTCAAGTTTCTTTTGCATGAACAACACTTTTAAGTTTCCTTTGTAGGGACAAAATATCACCTTTGGAATTTGCATGTGGTTTTTCTTTGAGGCTCCCCTTTTTTATTTTACACTCCACAAGCTGTAATTATGGAAGACGTATTGATGTGCAAAACTGTAAGCTTTTAAAAACCATTTTTTTTTTCTCCCAGTGCTTTTGGATTCGAATGTTTAGATGACTGCTTTCCTTTTCAATGACGCTGTACAGGGATGTAAACACACCATCATATACTTGCCAGCTGATTGACATTGTTGTTAAAATAGTCTAACTATTGCAGAATATATGATTCTTTCTGTAAGGTGAGCACTATTACACAAAATAAATCTCAGAACAGAAATTTCCTTTGGCATTTTTCCCCATAGTGTGTTTGAAAATAAACAAGAGTTTCCTAAAATAAAATAAAATAAAATAAAAAATATATATAGGAGTTATTTTTTTAAAAGATTTTATTTATTTGACAGTGAGAGATCACAAGTAGGCAGAGAGGCAGGCAGAGAGAGAGGAGGAAGCAGGCTTCCCATGGAGCAGAGAGCCTGATGCGGGGCTCGATCCCAGGACCCTGAGATCATGACCTGAGCCGAAGACAGAGACTCAACACACTGAGCCACCCAGGCGTCTCCCAAAATTATAGTTCTTTGGAAGGCTCTACACAGATTAGTATAGTCCATCATTATTGTGGATTTCCAGATTCTGAATTGGGTGATGTCACAAATAAATAAAATCTAATTTCAGAGGCTAGGCCCGTTTTTCCTACCAGGGTACGGATTTCAGTAATGCCACTATCATTTTTCCTTCTCTAAAATTGTTCACACTTCATCCCTTCCTCAACATCATGGCTAGGCATCTCCCTGCCATGTCTTACAAGAAGAAATCCAGAATGCAGAACAGCATAGCTGGAATAAATATTAAATAATTAGTACAAACAGTAGCCGGCAAGGGAAGAGAACATTCCTGCTTCCTTGGTTGGGCTCATTCCATATCAGTGCTCTCTCCCCTTTTTTAAGATTTTATTTTTAGGTAATCTCTACACCCAATGTGAGGCTTGAACTCACAGCCCTTAGATCAAGAGTCACATGCTACGGCCACTGAGCCAGCCAGGTGCCCCTCCCTCTCTTTCATATCAAATGCATCCTCTCGGAGAGGTGATGTTATCAGTTTTCCCACACGTTTCCTTCTCTCTCTGCTGCGTTTTGTATTTTATCCCAGGACTTGGACCCACAGTGTGTTTTATCGGAAAAGGGCGTCCACCGAGCAGGTATCATTGCAAAGCAGATAAGGACTTGGTGCAACAGGTGTTTCTATGGCATCAGAAACCATTCACCCTCCAATGGCTTATCAGTTCTGCGGGTGGCCGAGTGGTCGCTGGAACTTGAAAAACATTCAAGGCAGCAGGTTAGCGCACTGTCCTCTGAGATAGGATTGAGAGAGTGGGTGGGATGCTGGGGGCATGCTTGACCACCAACCATTGTGACAATTGTTAAACTGTCACCGCCTGAGTCCCATTATTGATAAAAAAAAATCGCTCAGATGTGTAGAGAGAATGACCTGGCTTCTCTAACTTGACGCTTTGAGAAGCAGAGAGAACTTGGCCAAACTTGGGAACTTTTTTTCCCCAAGATTTTTTTTAAATATTTGCGTTCCTCAGCCTTTCTCTGAGCAAGATTCCTTGGTTTTATATCTTTAGCCTGTTTTCACGGATCTTCAAAGGAAAATACATATCTACAACCTCTTGCTTTCTTTCTTCTTCTTTTTTTTTTAATATCCTATAATTAACAGATCTGTTTGCTGGTCTATCTACATATATTCCAGTACCTTGTGTATCTTTTATAGGACTGCATGGTAAACATACCCTTCTCCTAAGTGCTAGAGGTAAAATGACATCTCTAGCTTCTCCAACATAGTCGTTTTAGCTTTCTGACAAGCTTTTCCTGACACGGTAGTGAGGAGCTATTCACGGCCAGCAGGAGGTTGAATAATCATTTGGGATGGCTTGGCAGTGTGGGTGCCCTTGTCCTGTGTAGGAACTGGCCCCCAGTTCAACCACATTAACAACTGGGAGACAGACACACAAAGAACTGCATTAAAGAACATCCGTGGCCATCCTACATGTTTGTGTGGGATACCTGCAAAGATCATCCCATGGAGACATTTGACCCTCGAAGTAGAAAGATTGGTATTCCTTTTTTATTTAATAATGTTTATACTTGATTTCAGCATTTCCCTGTAACATGGGTATGGTGTTCTTTCTTCTTCCTGGGTGCAAAAACCTCGTGCCTTAACATCTGTCTCTCTTGCTATCTCTAAAACCATTTTTTAAATTATTGTCTACCCTGTGGCTTGAACCCTAAGGTTGGTGTCCTCCACACCAATGCCCCAAACTCTCATCTTGTGTGGACATCAAGTCTTTGCAGGTGTAATGATGATGTCTGATGAGGTGAAGTCCTCAGGGAATAGGGTCGGCTCTGATCCCGAGATGACTGGTGTCTTTACAAGGAGAAAAACTCAGAAACGGACATGGGGAGGAGATTCTCATGTGCTAAAGGAGACACACAGGGAAACTGTCTTGTGGTGACAGAGGCAGAGATCAGAGGGATGTGCCTGTGAGTCAAAGATGGGTAGGAGGGAGGGAAGAAAGGATTCCCTCCCTATGCTCAGGGGGAGCATGGTTCTGGCACCTGCAGTCCACACACAGACCCCACAACTGGGACAGAATAGTACATTCCTGTTGTTGCAAGGTGCCCCATTGGGGACGATTGCTACAGCAGCTGCAGGAAATGAATACCATCTACTTTTACCTGGATCCCGAGTCTTCCCTTTCCAGTGACTTTCTGTCCCTGTACTTCTATGCCTTGTGCTCAAATCTTTGTCTAGAATTTCCACCCTCCGACTTACTGCCTGTCTGCCTGACCACTTTTCTTTCCCCACCTTTGACTCCTTTTCTCCATTTACCCCATAATGGACAAGACACAGAGTCTATGTGTGGCAGTGCAAAGGGTTTGGGTCAGACTACAGAACCCTGTGCTTTCTATCCCATATTTGGCTCCAATGTTAGGAATGGTGTGAATCCCTACCTTTACTTCCTGTTTTTTTTTTATTTTCTGTTTTTTGTTTGTTTGTTTGTTTGTTTTTTGGGGTGTGTGTGTGTGTGTGTGTGTGTGTAATTAACAGAGAACATTATACTCGTTTCTGGGGTATACTCTAGTGATTCAGCCATTTACCACATGACAACTATCACTTTGTTCTCTGTATTTAAAAAAGTCTGGATTTGGTTCTTGTGGCCCCTTTTTTCTCTTTCTTGTGTGTTTGTCTCTTAAATTCCTCATGAGTAGAATCATATATTCATCTTTCTCTGACTGACTTATTTCACTTAGCCTCCTTGCCTCTAGTTCTACCTACATCCTTGCAAATGGCGAGATTCATCCTTTTTGATGGCTGAGTAATATTCCATTGTGCATATGGACCACGTCTTCTTTATCCTTTCTTCCATGGATGGACAGTTGGACCTGCCCTTATTTTCTTCCTCGGTGGTTGTGGGGATATCACTGAGGGTTAGTCTCTGAGCAAAGACGTCCCGTTGATAAAGCGTAGGGTACCCTGAACCCTCAGAATGGGTGCACAAATTTATATTTGCCATGTGAAATTCACGAATAATTGAAATCCCTTTTCTGATTTTAATACATCTGTCCGTAAGCCAATATAAAAGCTTCATTTTGCATACCCAGGCGTATTTAGTATCTTTTCACTGTGGTTCAGTGCTCATTCTTTGGTAGACTTGAAAAGCATTTTCTTGCTGGTAATATGTGTTGCTTTACTCTTCCCTATTCTATGTACTCTAAATTTCAGAGCAGATTTCTGTGAGCAGATCACAGTATTGGGGAAACTGGGACCAGGATTTTCTTCCCGATCAAAGAGCCTCTGAGACTGGCATGCATTCATTTTCATTTCTGGCGGACACTTGAAACAAGCTGGGGACACAGGTTGCATGACAAAGAAGTCAGACTAGGTTTTAGATGTAATATTACCCCAAGATGGTGAATTTATAAAGAAAAGTTTCTCGTCATTTCCTTTGCCTGATGAGACCTGCCTCACATTCCTTTCTTCATCTGGGTTGATAGCACTGACTATGTAACCTATCGTCCTTATAATATGGACTGTATTCTGTCTGTTTCAGGTAGGTTTGTCTGTTTCTGTTTTCCATCTCAAACAAAGTTGTTTACATTTCCAGACATTATAGCAAAGCCAGAAGCTCATCCCATTGGAAAATCTTGTTGAAAACGTGGAGAAAGGCAATGAACACATCTGTAAAATAAAACACTGGGGCAAAAAATCAGATCAGCGGATAGTGATAATGGCATTATAAACAGAGACAAAGGCTTTCTCAACACCTCTGCTGGCTTGCTACTGTAGGAGCTATTGTGTTCAACCTCAGAAGGGAACACTCTGTTGTCCAAAAGCTCACACATCCCAAAGATGGGAGGTGAGAATCTACAAAGGCGAAGACTTACTCTAGGAAGTTCTATTTTACTACAGTAAGAGAATATATGTGTAACATTCATGAAGACAGGGACAGTAAGAGGTTTAAAATAAGGAGTTACTCGTGGTAGTGCAACTCACTGATCTTTGCACAGGCATAACTGTTTCCTGGCTGTGACATTGAGCCTACTGCTTTGTCCCCTCTGTTGCCCCTGATGGCACATTCTTCTGTAACCAGACTCCATTCTTGCAAATCCCTGTGGACCACTGACATCACCATCTGGAAGGAAAACTTAGGTTTTTCAAACAGCTCATACTGCTCTAGCTAAGTCAGGTAAACCAGGACTGCCGTTAGTTCCTTTGACTCTACCCCATGATTATCTTTGTTTTCATTTCACTCTGAAATCATGGATTGAACCACCATGAATAAGATCACCATGGAACAGTTGTCTTTGTGTGCAAGGGGACGTCTCACTAATTTTAACAAAAACATAAGAACAAAGGACCTTGTAGTAAATGTACGGAGACAAGGGTGTGTAGGTGATCCATGAATAGTTATTAAATAAAGATCTGGCTTTCTTTAACTTGTAATATGTATAGCAGCAATGTCTACAATAGCCAAACTAGGGAAAGGGCCAAGATGTCCATCAGCAGATGAGTGGATAAAGAAGACGTGGTTTATATACACAATGGAATATGACTCAGCCACCAGAAAGAATGAAATCTTGCCCTTTGCAATGACCTGGATGGAACTAGAGGGTATGATGCTAAGTGACATAAGTCAGTCAGAGAAAGACAGATACCATATGATTTCACGCCTATGTAGAATTTAAGAAACAAAACAGATGAGCATAAGGGAAGGGAAGGGGACAATAAAGTAAGATGAGATCAGAGAGGGAGACAAACCATAAGAGACTTTTTTTTTTTTTTTCCCCTTTTTATTAATTTTTTCAGCGTAACAGTATTCATTCTTTTTGCACAACACCCAGTGCTCCATGCAAAACGTGCCCTCCCCATCACCCACCACCTGTTCCCCCAACCTCCCACCCCTGACCCTTCAAAACCCTCAGGTTGTTTTTCAGAGTCCATAGTCTCTTATGGTTCGCCTCCCCTCCCCAATGTCCATAGCCCGCTCCCCCTCTCCCAATCCCACCTCCCCCCAGCAACCCCCAGTTTGTTTTGTGAGATTCATAAGAGACTTTTAATGTCAGGAAACAAACTGAGGGTTGCTGGGGGGAAGGGGTGGGGGATGGGGTAAATGGGGGATGGGCACGAAGGAGGGCATGTCACGTGATGAGCACTGGATGTTAGATGGAACTGATGAATCATTGAACTCTACCTCTGAAACTGATAATACACTCGATGTTAACTAAATTGAGTTTAAATTAAAAATATAAAAAATAAAACTAAAATTCTACCTCTGAAACAAATAATATATGTTAACTCAATGAGTTTAAATAAAATATTTAAAAAAGTATTTATACCTACGTATACACACCACACATATATGTAAATGCATATTATATACCTTACACTATATGTAAACGTATATTCCATCATTCTATGTAAATATGTGTGCGTGTGTGTCTATATATATATGCTTGTAAATATATAAAACTTGGTTTAGGTGTTTTGGTATCCCAATAGTCTGAATTTTGTATATATGTATTTATATATATGTATCCCAATAGTCTGAATTTTATATATATGTGTATATATGCATATATAAAAAATATATATATATTATATATTTACATATATATGTAAATATTGTGTGAGCACATGTAAATATTCCATGTGTTTATATGTAAAATGCATAAACATACTTATAGCATGATATATTGGTAATACATGTGTGCATTTATATGCATATATGATAGAAATATACCTAAACATGAAGCTATAATATAATGTAAAACATCATGTATCTATTATATATATAGCTCCATAATATAATGTATTAATACACACTGAGGTACAGTAAGGTCCACAGATCCGGAGATGATCGCCATGGAAACCAGTTTGTGACGCACTGTTCCCAGGAGGAGGGACGCATCACACACTGAGAGCCCCACAGGAGAGCCCTTGGGAGCTTCCAGGAGGACCCTTGGGGAGGCAGAGGAGGAGGGAAGATGTGGACAGGGACCTTTACTGTGACCTCCACAACAGGTGAGCAGGCTTAGGACTGGCTGGCTTGGATAACTTCAGTGGGCCCTGGGGCACAAGGGCAGTCTCTGATGATCTGGTCCTCTGGTACTTGGCCCTGGAGAGGAGGTGGTGTGTGGGGAGAAACCTGCAGTGTGAGAGCCCCATAGAGGAGGTTCTCACTTTGGTGGGTTTGCATTTGGAAACTGTGTGAGGGGGCTCGCTGCTTACTGTCTTTAGTAATTGTAGGGATGGACTGTGCTTAATTTCCTCTCTCCCTTCCCCACCTCTTTCTCCTCTTCCTCCTCCTCCTCATCTTCTGCTACTTCTCCTCCCTCCTCCTTCTCCTCCATCTCCCTCTCCCCTTTGCTTCCCCCTGTCCCCACTTCCCTCCCCCCTTTTGTTGTTAAGATCTATTTATTTTAGAGAGAGAGACTGAGCCTGCGGAGACGCAAAGGGAGAGAGAGAATCTGAAAGCAGACTCCCCACTGACCATGGAGCTGACACAGGATTGGATCCCAGGACCCTAAGATCATGACCTAAGCCAAAGTCAAGACTTGGTTTCTTAATTGACTATTTCCCCAGGTGCTCCTTCTTCTGCCCCCCCCCTTTCCTCTTCCTTCTCTTCCTTTCCTCCTCCTCCTCCTTCTTCTTCCTCTCCTTCCTCCTCTCCGAATCTCCTTCTTCTCCTTCTTCCTCCTCCTTCTCCTCCTCCTCCTTCTCCTTTTCCTTCTCCTTCTCTCCTTCTTCTCCTTCTCCTTCCTCTCCTTCTTCTTCTCCTTCTTCCTCCTCCTCCTTCTTCTTCTTTTTCTTCTCCTTTTCCTTCTCTCCTTCTTCTCCTTCTCTCCTTCTTCTTCTTCTCCTTCCTCTCCTTTTCTTCTCCTTCTTCTTCCTCTCCTTCTTCTTCTCCTTCTTCTTCCTCCTCCTCTTCCTCTTCTCCTCTCTTTCTCTGTCTCTCTCTCCCCTCCCCTGGTGCTGCATTGTACTCAGCTTTAACTGCCCAGGACCCTTGCTGTCACAGAGCCAACAGACAGAGGGCTCTCACGGTGTTCTGTGTTCTTATACTCTAAATGTCCACCACAATGAGTACTTGTTTCCCTTAGGCTTAAATGGGTGAATCCATTCTTCTCTTCTAAACAGGGAGGCTCTATGTCAGTGTGGCTACTCCCACTCATCATCCAACCAACGCTCAGATAATTACAGCAAGACCAGCTGTGATGTGGGTGTATATCCCCTCATTCTTGGAGGCCTCGAAGACCACTTCTAGGGGTCTGTGGGATATCTAAAGACTTTGTTGTCACCAAAGTGGCCTTGTCCATCATGCCCAGCAAACCCGCTGATGCTTCCATGATTGGGTTTGGGGGAAATAGTTCCTGTCCAAGCAAAAGGAATTGTGTATGTACATACTCATAAAATGAGAGGTCAGCATTCTAAATTGGCCACGAGAACATTATTAGTGAGTGTTGAGTCTACCAGAGTTGGGTGTCAGGGGTCAGAAGACTGTGGCCATGGACCCAGTCCAGGCTGACATCTGGTTTCATAACGGGAATTGATTGAGAAATAATGGGGATCAATTCTTTTTTTTTTTTTTTAGATTTTATTTATTTATTTGACAGATAGAGATCACAAGTAGGGAGAGAGGCAGGCAGAGAGAGAGAGAGAGGAGGAAGCAGGCTCCCCGCCAAGCAGAGAGCCCGATGCGGGACTCGATCCCAGGACCCTGAGATCATGACCTGAGCTGAAGGCAGCAGCCTAAACCACTGAGCCACCCAGGCGCCCCGGGATCAATTCTTTATTGCCTATAACTTTGTGGGCATCAACATAGTACAAGTGAGTAGTTGTAACAGAGACCTTATGGTCCTCAAAACCTAAATGGTTTATTATGTTGACCTTTCACAGAAAAAAAGTTTTCTTTCCTTGTTCTACATCCAAGCAGAGAGTATGAATAAACTTAAAACTAGGTAGGAGGAAACATACAGTTATATACATTAAGGCTGGACATGACCCTGTTGTATGCATTTCCTTTAGAAGAGGCTAGTTGAGCTGAGGCAGTTGTGGATGGGTGACTGAGCCTTCCCCATCCATACGTCTCCGTCCTCTGCATGAAAACACTCCCAAGTCTGTCTGCTTGATGCAGGCATTTCCTCTACGAAACTTAGGTTTGCTTTCTGTAGAATCAGTTGAGACAATATGGACTTAAGAGGTTAAAAAAAAATAAAAAATATATAAAATCAGTATAATAATCAGTAATCATAAAAAATGTATTTTAAATCTCTGACAACATTATAATTTAGGGTCTCCCATCAAAGAGAAGTTATATCCTTTCATTGTAGTCTTAAATTCCTCAGATATTTCATTTTTTTTTAAGATTTTATTTATTTATTTGACAGAGAGAAATCACAAGAGAGGCAGGCAGAGAGAGAGGAAGGGAAGCAGGCTCTCTGCTGAGCAGAGAGCCCGATGCAGGACTCGATCCCAGGACCCTGAGATCATGACCCGAGCCGAAGGCAGCGGCTCAACCCACTGAGCCACCCAGGCGCCCCGATATTTCATTTTTTATTTAAGTGCCCAACTGAACCACCCAGTCGTCCCCAGATATGATATTTTATTATAACAGGGTACATTCTGTCCCCAAATGCTGTGGTTGAGATGAGATCCAATTGCCTTTCAAAGTCATGACCAAAAAGATTAAAAGAAAGAGTCCCGTATGTTCATATAATTCTGACAATAATTCAATATGTAAATATAGATTGTGCAAGGCACATGAAAATCTGTGCAGATATTTTTTAAGATGTTTCAAGTATTTTTTGAATTTAACTTTATTTTTTCAGTGTCCCAAGATTCATTGTTTAAGCACCATACCCAGTGCTCCGTATTATACTTACATGGGATTACATGAAATGGATGGAATTTTATGTATGGAATTCATCTTTGACTAGTTCTTCTCTAAGATCAGTGTAGACACTGACGATTTATAACCCTATATAGTTGGTGGTTACCATCGGACACGTCATATAAGAGCATGTCCACCCTTGCAGAACATTCTAACAGGAAGTACTGGTCTAAACGATCCAGAGAAAGGAAAAAAGATCCTTGTTTTCTACAAGGCAAATCATGGATGATTTTCAATACCATCACATCTAAAATAATGATTTCAAAATGCATTTTTCAAACCCCATTATAATTGCACAATTTGCAAAATATCTACAGAAACACAGTTAAACTAAGATCAAGATTTTCTTTATTTGAGAACTGGTACCCTTTGATTTTTTTTTTTTTCAGAGTCAGTTTTTCAATATTCATCTTGTATATCTGGAGACTTCATTTGAATGTAGCAAAAAGGCTCAAAAGATGACCTTTTCTTGCAAGATCAGTTAAATGGGTTAGCGTTATCATATTGTATGTTTTATTATGTCTGTGCTCGTCAGTTGAATGCAGAGTGAAAAACGATGCCTATCTTTTTTTCCCCCTAAAACTCAATAAAGTGTTATTAAGTAGGCCCCGGAAGGCATTTATTAAACCTCTAAAAGCCAAGGTACTGAGGCAGTCAATAGCCTGGTTATTGGTTTCTAGGGTCTAACTTCATATTTCAGAACTAACTTAATTCGTGTGTTCCATGGACTTGATTTTCAAGGGGAACTATCACATTTCACACAAAAAAGTGGACACATCTTTCAGAGATAAGTGGCTGTTTTTCATGCATTTCGAGTCAGTGTTAGTCATCTAAGAGTCAACAAAGTGCCTTGGGATCGAACACAATAGACTCAATGAGTGACTCATGGGCAGATGCCCAAGGGGTTGTCAACCTCATCTGAGGATGGAATAAAATGAAAATGTTCTTTATTTCCTCACCTCCCACTTGTTATGTTTCCTAGAAGGGTGCTTCTCAGGTATGCACCTGACAGAGTCTTTTCAACAAATTTTCGCTGCTTTTCCATTCTGCAAAATTTATCTCCTTTGTGAGGACTGCCTGCCCAAAGGATCAGAGAAAGGACACATGTGAGGACAAGAGAAAAAGAAAAGAGGTTTGCTTTTGTTTCATACGTATGAGCAACTACGGACACAGTTTTCAAGTCACGTTGAGAATCTCCATGATTCTTTCCTCACCGCCTGTCACGCTCACGTACGCCATCATTCCCGCACATGCATGCACCCTTACAAACACCCACAGACACCATGCACCCAATCATGATGCTTCTGTGACCCACACTCTTCAAACTTGGGAACCCAGAGCCTCAGAGTAGGAAAACCCAAATTAACTTTTCCATCTGCACCGTCTTTTCCTTTGAGGGTAGGACATTTGCAGTGACTGGATGGACATGTCCTTGCACAAAGTCAGCCCCGGCAGGGATTTCCCTCTCCTGGATGTTTCCTTCCTTCCAGCATCCCCATCATGTGTTACGCTCTTGCATGGAAATCATCACGAAATGCATTCAGGTTGTCTTTTCTTAAACACAAAACAAAACAAAACCAAAAAACCCAACAATCCCTTTCATTTGGTGCCACTCCCTCAAAATTCCAATTCTCTTTGGAACATTAGTTTTTGTCTGCAAGACACATTCAGAAATTTAGTTTATAATTTATTTCCATGCCTAATAGTTATGAAGATATTTGCTTATACCTATTATTTTAGTTATAAAACTAATCTTATCCCATTGTAGAAAAATTTAAAATAAAGGTACTTCACTCACTATTAATTTTGTGGATCTTTCTCTTAAGGCTCTCACCTAATGCAACTTGACTATGTCTCCTTGTCTTTTTCATGTCTACCTTTTTATACTTTGTTTCCACTCAATCTGCAATCACAGTAAGGCATTCCCCGAGCGGTTACAATATACCCCCTCCTTGCCACAATTGCTAGGCTTCCCGTTGTTACAAGAATATGCAGGAATTAGATTATTTGCAACAGTTTGAACATAATAAGTTGAACATAATAAGTTGAACATAACAGTTGAACATAATAAGAAATTATCTCAAACACATTTGAACTGCTGATTGTTCAGTATTTTCGAGGAGATACTTAGTATCATGTCTCAGTAACTGAATTGTCAGATCAGGGGCGCCTGGATGGCTCAGTGGTTTAGGCTGCTGCCTTCAGCTCAGGTCATGATCTCAGGGTCCTGGGATCGAGTCCCGCGTCGGGCTCTCTGCTCAGCAGGGAGCCTGCTTCCTCCTCTCTCTCTGCCTGCCTCTCTGCCTACTTGTGATCTCTCTCTGTCAAATAAATAAATAAAAATAAAAAATAAAAAAAAAAAAAAAATATCTGAATTGTCAGATCAGAGTGTGTACATCGTCTCGTGGCTTTTCATTCAGAGCTGCGAATAGCTTTCTCCAAATCTATGCTACCTTTACAAAGTCACGAATGTGACAGGAAGAGTTGCACAATATTCAAGCCAGGCAGGGACAATGCGATCTAAAATTAACACAAGAAACAGAACAACGTGTTAAAATTGAGCACATTTATTATTAGCAAGGCTGGGTTTATTTTTCCCTCTTAAGACTCAACGATTGTCAGTTTCTTGAGCAATATTGTCCCTTTTCTATACAGGCTACATTCTTGATATCTTAATACTTTCTCCAAACAGAGCTTCGATATGTTATATAGAAGATAATTTTTCACATGCCCATGTCTAGTGTTTTTCTTACCATATTGTTCACTTCTTGTATTTTGCTTTTGCATTTTTTTTAAAGACTTTATTTATTTGACAGAGTTCGCAAGTAGGCAGAGAGGCAGGCAGAGAGAGAGGAGGAAGCAGGCTCCCTGCTGAGCAGAGAGCCCCATGTGGGACTCGATCCCAGGACCTTGGGATCATGACCTGAGCCGAAGGGAGAGGTTTAACCCACAGAGCCACCCAGATGCCCCTGCTTTTGCATTTTTAAATTGTGAAATATTTCAAGGTCCAGAAGCCGGTAACCTCTATTTAGCACACATGAATGATGTACCCCTTAGTCATTTCAGATCCTCTACCCCATCTAAAAAAGGATCGGTAATACTTACAGATTTGATAATTAGATCATTACAGATTTAAGAAACACTTAGAAGAACAAAGATGTGGAAGATGTCATCTGAAAAAATGCATTAATCAAAAGAAAGTAAAGAAGTTAAAGAAATACAGGGAAAGTGGGACAAAAATACGGCATATGACAATACAGTAGATTTGGTCCTATAATGTGAAGTTCATTTAGCATTCAAAACCCAGTCAATGCAACTCCATCAGTCCATCAATGCATTACAAGTTTTGGTGAGGGGCACCTGGGTGGCTCAGTGGGTTAAAGCCTCTGCCTTCGGCTCAGGTCATGATCCCAGGGTCCTGGGATTGAGCCCTGCATCGGGCTCTCTGCTCAGCCAGGAGCCTGCTTCCTCCTCTCTCTCTCTGCCTGCCTCTCTGCCTACTTGTGATCTCTGTCTGCCAAATAAATAAATAAAATCTTAAAAAGAAAGTTTTGGTGAGATAAAATTGGCCCAGGGCACATATTTAAAGTCTACTAATTGTTTAGTCAACTAATTGGTTGAATTACTTTACTAATTGGTAAAGTCAACTAATTGGTTGAATTATATATGCATCTGTGAAACCATCACTACAATCAAGATTACAAACATTCCTATCGCCTTCGAAACTCCACTTAGAGCCCTCAGACCCAACTTCCCACCCTTCCTGGTCCCCATCCCCTAGGCAGACAGTAATTGCCTTCCTGGTAGAGAGATTCTTTTGCATTTCCTACAAATGTATGTAAATGGGATCATAAGCTATGTACTCTGGGTTTTTGCTTTTGGTCTGACTTACTTGACACAGTTGTTTTTATCCATATTTTTACATGTATCAATAGTGCATTGAAAAAAAAAATCATGCATTGCTTCCTGTTTCTGAGCAGAAATCCGTGGCATACCAGACTTGATCTATTTTCCTTGTCGGGTGCCTGGTTTCCAGTTAGCAATCGCAACACAGCATCTACCATTTGCTTGCAAGTGGCTGATACCACGAACCTGTTTGCATATGCTTATTTGCATGTCTCCCTTAAGTGAAGCGTCTGCTCAAATCTCTGCCAGTTTTTTTAAATTAGATGGTTTGTTTTCTATCTGAGAATTCTCTATGTCTTCGGATTACGATTTCTTTATTAGATATATGATTTTTCTCTGCTGCTTCTCTTTTCCTTCTCCTAATAGCATCTTTTGAAGAGCAGGTGCTTTCAAATGTTAAAGTTCTTTTCATTGATGATCACAATTTCGGTGTCTTACTTAAGAAATCACTGGCTGACCCAACATTGCCCATGTGTCTCTTAGAAATTTCATGCATTTAGATTTTCATTCCCAACTTAAGTTCAAGCTTAAGGTCCACTTTGAGGGAACTCTTTAATAAGATACAATGTATGTAGTGAGATAGTTTTGTGTGTGTGTGTGTGTGTGGATTTTTTTGGCTTTGGTTTTTATATACGGATATCTGTTCTGTGATCATTTGCTTAAAAATGCTGTCCTTCCCGCACTAAGTTGCCGCGGAACCATTTTTCCAAAATCAGTTGTTCACATCTGTATGTGTCTATTTCCGGACCCTGAATGCTGTTCCATCGATTAGTCTATGTTGTTCATTGATGTGGGAAACAAAGACAGAAGGAAAACTATTAAATTTCCTTGCTACCTATAGCCCACTGACAAACCCTTGAAATAGCAGAGACATTCCTCCAGGAATTCATCTGCCTTGATGCTGACATTTGGCTCAGGGCAAAAGGCAATCCTAGCCCTCCCAGCACCGCCCTACCCCCAACCAGGATCCTATAAGTTTACTTTAATATACAAAAATTCCTTTGGAAGCTTCCTTTATCTCTAAACCCCCCAAGGTTGGTATTGCCAATCATCCCCAAGTATATGGCCCACCCCTAGACATCTGAAGTGTCTCATGACTAGGGTTTTATTAGATGATAGTAAATGACCTTTTCCCCAACAAAAGCTAGTGCCCTCAAGGTCCCAGAAACCTCGCTTCCAAAATTCCTTTGAGACTTAGATTATCCCTAACCCCCTCCCAACTTGGAAGTATCTAATGAGCCCCTCTTCATGACCCCAGGGCAGCTCTTTGTGCCCATGGGTCCTGTCCACCAGCTTCCATAACATCACCTGTTTGCACCAAAGATGTCTCAAGAATTCTTTGACGGTCAGCTTCAGACCCTAACGTCTTTCCTACATCATTGATGATAGCCGACTCTCTTGACACAGTAGCTTTAAAATAAGACTCGAAACCAGATAATACATGTTCTCTGGCTTCCTTCTTGTTTTTGAAAGTTGCTTTGACCGGTCCCAGTGTTTTACATTTCCATTCAACTTGTCCAATTCAACTTGGTGTTTTCTACCCAACAAGCCTGCTGGAAATGGAGGGGGGGATGTTTTTGAATGTAGAGATCAATTTGAAGATAATTGACATCGTAACAACAAATACTGAGTCTTCTGACTCTTAAGGAGCTATGTTTCTCAGGAATGGTTTTGGTAGACCCTGGACGGGTCTCTCCATCCAGCTTTCTGTCAGGTTCGCCCCTGTGCATTCTGTATTTTAATGGTACAGTGGAAAGTGTTTCTCAATAAATGGTATTTCAGTTTCCATTCCCACAGCTGGTATAGAAAAACACAATCGATTTCTGTACACCGGTTATGTCTTCGGCAATGTTTTTGATGGGGCATCAAACATTGCGAATTTGACCTTATTGGGTGCTGGGTATTTTTGTATTCTTATAGATATCCGTGGCATTCTTCTGGGACATGAGTGCATCACACACACACACACACACACACACACACACACACACACACACACATACACACAGAGTTTCTTTCACATCTCGCTATTAGGGTTGGTTAGTCTGGACCACAGTGGTTGTCAGGCCCATCAAACCATCTCCTACTGAGGCAAAATCCTTCTGGGCAGCTCATCCACTAGCCTCAAAGTTATGAAGTTTTCCAGGATGGCTGGTGGGAACAGTAGATGTTCCTGGTCCTGCATGAGCTCCAGGAAACATTCCCTCTCCCCTCTAGTGGTTTGTTTCCTGGCTGATGCAGGAAAGACATTAGAGTTCACAGCCAACAGCCAAAAATAATTCTTGAGACGTCTTTGGCACAAAAAGGTGGTTTTATAGAAGCATAGAAACAGGACCTATGGACAGAAAGAGCTGCACCAGGGTCTCAAGGACTTGGCCCCCCTATTATATACTTCCAAGTTAGGAGGGAGTTAGGAAGAGCTTAAGTCTGTAAGGAATTTTGGAGGCAAGGTTTGAGGGGGCTAACTGTTGTTGGGATAAGGTCTTTTATTACCATGTAATAAAACCTTCATCATGAGAAGCTTCAGTTGCATATCGGTGGGTCATAGGCACGGGGGATGATGGCCAACATGTATCTTGGGGGTTTAGAGGTAAAGGAAGTTCCCAGAGGAATTTTTATACCCTAAAGTAGACTTATAGGATCCTGGGGGTCGGGCTAAAATGGCCTTTTGTCCTTAGCAAAGTGTGGACATCAAGGCAGCTGAGTTCCTAAAGGAAGGTCACTCTGCCTGTTTCAAGGACTTGTCAATGGGCTGTAGGCAGTGAGGAAATTTAATAATTTTTCTTCTACCTTTGTGTCCCACACCACTGGCCTCATGTTTTGTGTGCATCCTACTGTGTTTTAGGGGGTTCCTTCCCTAGCTTGGAGCTGCCTTCATGGTGGTCTTCTTATCCAAATGTCCTGAAATTCACTCAAGTCAAAGTGGGGAGAGGACTCTCTGCAGATCTCCATTCTTCTGTCTGGGTGAAGAACTCTCTTTTCTGGTCCTCTGTCCTAGAAACCCTGCCTACTCCGGTCTCCTGAGATCTGGAGAGCTTTCTGGGTTCTGCCTGGCTTCTCTTACCCTAGGGCATGGTGTGGAAACACTCTCCAGGCAGTTAGTAAGGTGGGGCGATACTGGGTATCAGGGAGTTGGTCTGGTTCCTCTCAAAGATCACCACTCAGGGTTTCCTGAAGGTTTTTCTTGGATTTCTTTCCATGTCTCATCATTTCATGAGGGATGCTAAAGCATGTCTCTTCGTCCATTGAGGCCAGCCACCCATTTTCAACTCATTATTTTTAACTTAAAATGTGGTACTTTGATACAGGAGTCCCATTTCTCTACAAATATGTTTATAGAGGATTTAAAAATACTCATGATACGTGCGGAGAACGTGATTGCTTTCAATCTCCTCATGGCGGCCACACCACACTTACAAATATAGATGATATTGGTATTTTCACGTTTTATTTGCCCACTTTCTTGAATGGGTTTATGACCTCTCCTAGTTTTTATTTTTCTATTTGGATTCATGTCTCATTGCATTTTAGCTTATAGGTCATTGCTGGTCTCTGGAGATGGCCCCTTCCCCTCCCCCAAAGAACTAGGTGATCAAATGTGAGTTCCCTTCTAACTTGAAAAGCACTTTGGCATTTTATAACTTTTCTCTCTCCAGATATACAGTAAGCGACGCCTCTCCCATTTGGCATAACACCTGCAGCACACTAAAATATCAATACTATTAGTTCTACCCCGGAAGCTTAAAAAGACCCACAGGCAGTGTAAACACAGCCCGAATGACACAGTCACAAACTCTCCACACCGAGCTTTCACTGAAACCGCCTTTCTAAATCAAGGATACGCCAGAGCCCCCATTTCCAGGGAAACGGTATTTTAGCGACCCCTTTTCAATTCAGGTTTTAGACTGTCTAGGGTTACTAATTCCTTGTATCCATTCTCACGGGTCTACAATTTCAAGTGAAAAGAAAAGGAAAGGACTTGAATGCTGGTGCGTTCTTGGAGACTAAGTAACGCGACCACTTGTATCAATTTCAGATGGATGCAAAAGAAAGAGTTACATTTCAGGAATCCTTCTGTAACATCTTCCCAGCCCCCCTGGGACAGGGGGTGAGATAGATTGTATCGGTTTACCATAAACCTGCAACAATGTTATTTTTAACCACCTCCCCTGGTCTGATGGTCTTTAAAGGACTGATGCAAATATCTGCCTGGGCTGTGTTTTGAAAGCCAAGCCACCTAACAAAGTGAGCTTTAATTAAAGGATTAAGTCGTTAACAAATGAAGAGTGTTTATCTGCAAAAGGGCTTCAAAGCCTATTTTCATGAAGATGAGCGTTCTTTCTCTCGCAGCTGTCTTAGCCTTGGGGCCGAATCCGCAGCCCAGGGTGGGCAGCAGTCCAGAGCGCGGGGAGGAGATGCTAAGGCTGAAGGGGAAGAAGGTTTCCTGCAGGTGCTCCCTCACAGGGCAATTTAGTCTCATTCTGAAATGCCTGTGGAGAAAGGAGGTCACTTCCTTCCCTCACAGACCACCGCGTCTCCTCCTCTGATTGCGCTTGTGTTTGCACAAAATCACGTGTTCTGTTAGCCAAGTGATGTTCTCTGCTCTGTGATTCATTATCACAAAATTTATAGAAAGCATACCACTTCTAATTACTTGCCAGAGACCTCCTGATTTAGATTATATTTAAGTCATTTGCCCCCCCCCCCCAAAAAAAAGAAGAAGAGAGAGCAAGAATAAAGTATATGTTACCGTCCCCAACTATGACCTGTAGGTACAACAGAATGCAAAATCCGGTTATAGGGAACATGCTGCATAAAATGATGTCATTCATGTTAAATATTTATGCATCCTAAATAGCATTAGTCAGTTATGCTTCCACTGGGGTTTGCTGTTAGAACTCTCAATTCCCAAGATGTTGGATTTCATCAACTTGCACAAAAATGAAAATTCAGCTGACCCATGAACCATGTGGGGGTCAGGGCTGCTGACCTACCTACCCCCTGAGCAGGTTAAAATCTGTGCATAATTCTTGACTCCCCCCAAACTCAACTACTAATAGCATCCCGTTGACGAGACACCTTGGCTAATAAAATAGTCTATTTATACATATTTCGTATGCACTCTGTACTGTAAACTGTATTCTTGGGATAAAGTAAGCCAGAGGATAGAAAATGCGATTAAGAAATTAAAGGAAGAGAAAATACATTTATAGGACTGCACTGCACTTACTAAGAAAAAATCCACCTGCAGGCGGTTCAAACCCACGTTGTTTGAGGGGCAGCTGTATTCTGAGACAGAAACTTCTAGAAGCTCAGTTCTTTAGGGAACCGTACCGCCGTTCTCACCTCCCGCGGCCGAATTCAGATCACGCCTTCAGCTTTGATCTCTTCTTTCATCTGATGTTTTATGCATCGTCTCCTGGGAATTTTGCAAATCGTGGGCTCTTCTGAGCATTACAGAACGTGTATTTCCTTTAATTTCTAGCTCGGGGACTAACAAAGACAAGCTGGCAGGTGTGTTCCACATACCGCCTTGAAAACTGAACCTTGACCATGGCCTTCGAGATGAGGAACCATTCTGACCCACAGGAGTGCCAGGGAATGGACAGACTCCTTGGCCATGAAAAATGATGATGTCCGTGCATATATATTGAACTGGAAAAGGGTCCAGCATACATGGCTGAAGGAAAAGCCAAAAAAAAAAAAAATACTAAAAATGAGAATGCACGGGAGATCCCATTTTTGCAAATAAAAATTTGTGTGGATATTTAAAACGACAGAGAATGCAGGATGATGGGAACTCACGGAGTGGTCACCCCTGACTCATGAGATTCGAGATGATTTTTATCGTACTTATAGTCTTGCATTTCTACTTTCTAGTTTTTGTGCAATATCCACAGACTGTATTCCCCTCTTGTGCATGATTTCAGCTGCCCATGCTCTATCGGATTCTGGAAACAGATGTTCCTGCTGAGGTGGGCTCAGGTCAGGAGCCTCACTCTACCTTGCAACACCTGTGTCCTTGACCCCGGTTCATCTCATCACGGAGGCTTTTTATGGTCCCAAGAGGTAGCAGGAGTGTTAATAAAACCTTTTCGTGAGACCCTTTAGATGTATATCACTGGGCCATATGCTTGGGAATGATTGTTAATACTATCTTGGAGGTTTAGAGATAAAGTTTCCAAAGGGATGGTTAAAGTAGACTTACAAGATCCTGGTTGGGGATAGGGGAGTTGGTCAGGGTAGGATTGTCCTTTGCCCTTAGCAAAGCCTTAAGGTGGGGGTCACTCTGCCTGTTTCAAGGACTTGTCAGTAGGTAAGGAAATTTAATAATCTTTCTTCTGCCTCTGTTTCCCACATCATTAATAGTTAATTCATTAATATTAATTTCTTACTGTGCTTAACTTATTCAACATTACCATAGGTATGTATGTATAAGAAAAAAAAATAGCATGTATAGGGTTTGCTACTCTGTGTAGGTTCAGAGGTCCACTGGAGGTCTTGGAAGGGAGGGACTCCTTTATGGGTTTTATTGCAAATAAATAAATGAAAGCTTTAGCGTTTTACATCAACAAGATTTAATATGAGATGTTATAAAACATCTCAGTGACTCTGGCACGAAAGATACAGAAGAGAGAAGAATGAAAGATAACAAAGCCACGGGTGGCGGGGTCCAGATGAGACATATTTAGACTCAGGTCACTTCCACAGAGATCCTGTTGCAGAGTAAAATACGCTGGAAAAGCATGAGAGAAGCCAGAACTATATTACACTAATGCCCTGTGACCCATTAGGGAGTATAAAGTCATTTTTTTTTTATATAGGTTGCTTTAACTTAATTCGTAATCATCCTGTATTTCTCATTGATAAGCCGTTCTTCACACATATTGTCAATGTTATCAGCATTTAGGATTATGGCAATTATGTGTAGCTACAAGTTCACCAAGGCTGAACGGCTGAAACACAGTGTTATTACCTGTCTCCATTCTCAAGCAACTCAGAACAGACGCTCTATTTTTAAAAAACAAAGCGACCACTGCGAAAATAAAACCAGCAACCGAAAAATGAGGCTAGAACAAGAGACTTGGAGAAAGTCTCCCCGAAACGGGTCCTCACCAATGCCACGGGGACCTCTATAAATAGAACGAAAATTGCAGGGAGAGATGAAATAGATAAATTCTTGCATTTACTCCGGAGGTTGTCAGGGTGATTGATAGTTACTGGAATATATAGTTTACATTTGGTAAATAGTAATTTTATGGTAGTGATTAGGAAAGCCTCAATTAAAATGGCATGCAATTATATTTAAGCCCATTTATAGAGTAGTTCCTCGCCGGAGAGCTTTACCCTCCCTCCAAAACAAAAATAAAATGAAATAAAATAAAATAAAATAAATAAAACTAAAATCAGAGACAGTAATCTTAGGATTAGGAGTATCTTTGCTTTTGAAATACATGTAGGTAGGAAAAGGAAGGAGACATATTCTTAACATTTTTTGACGAAGAATGAAGGTCCTCTTTTCCCAGTGACAGGAGCTGTTTTCGTATTTCTTCATTTTCCGTCGCAGTATGGGGGTGTCCTACATCCCATGCCCATCCCTGTATGTTAAATTCGGCCTTTTTAACATAAAACATCGCTTTATATTAAATTCGGATGTTGATACATTTGCAAATTTATAGCTATCTTTATAAATCGGTCTCTGCAACGCAGTCACGTCGCTGACCCAGCAAAGAGGGTAGAAGAAGGTCAGATGGCTCGTGGCCAAGGAAAAGGGGGGCAGGGGCTGGAAAAACT
Organism: Meles meles; assembly: GCF_922984935.1. NCBI lineage: Eukaryota > Metazoa > Chordata > Mammalia > Carnivora > Mustelidae > Meles > Meles meles. Next base: position 3,301,790 of record NC_060088.1, on the reverse strand, counting down.
CTCAGCATCCAGACACAAAGGGTTTTGATTGACAGAGGGACACGGGAAGGGTTGAACAGAGAGGGAAAGAGAAAGAGAGATTTCTGGCGATGTTATGCAAACGTGTGTATATGGCATCAATATCACCTTGGCAACGGACAGAACAAGCCCATCATGGGCATTGACGGTTGTGTGTTGTTATTGGAGGGACATCGCACAATGGAGATGTGTAGATGAGAAGCACATGAGTGACCAGAATGGAAGCCATGATGTGTGTGCGTCCTTGGAGATCAAAGCCTCCTCTAGAAGAGACCAGCTGCCATAGTAGTCTTTGGAATCACTGACCTTGGTGCTCTGAACACAGAAATATACAATCATCCATTTCTACAGACTCTTCAGAATTTGTGAGGAGGTAGCCTCTGCCTAAATCTTGTGGCAATGTATTTTCAAACGTCCCACAAATGGAGATCCTGACGTTGTGGCATTCTCTCACAGACATCTAGAAAAACAGGCTGTGGCCCCAGAAAGCAAAGAAAAAAATACTCATTCACCATCCTTTTTCCAAAACGAGGCTTAACAATTTGACACTATTGTTAATAATCAAAATGCAATATTCATTTTGGAGGACGGACGATGTCATCGTGAGCTTTCTTCCTTCACTCACCAAATCAAGCAATGTTCTGGAATTTGGTGGAGCCCTTGCTTTAGAAAAAAAAAAAAAAAACACACAGTTGCCTAAGTGTGTTAGTTTTGCTTCATTTTTTACCCACCACTTCTTTGTTTCCAGTGAGAATAAAAGTTCAGTAGATTAGGGAAAACAAAACAAAACCATCCAGAGACCTGGTCCCCGGCCATATGCACATGCAAATCATTGATGCAGTCTCCGTACACGCCCATCCGTTCAGTTTACCTGCGCCAAAGAGAAAACCATACTGATCCATTTCGAATCCGCTATTGATTAAAAAAAAAAAAGGCAAAATCAGCTGCAGAGAGCCACGGAATTAAATTATAGCATGCCTTTTTCATAATTTTAAGTGGTCTCTCCAGACCATGGGAGCTGGGATCTGTGGTCTCTACCGTTAACTTGTTTTATTTAGGAAAGATTTGAGTTCATAGTCTCCACCGTGGTACGCATTCTAGCACACCACCTGCCACACCAGCTGTTTGCAAGAGAGACACAGAGATGAAGAGCCCGCAGAAGTCAATTAATGCATAATGTTCTCTCCTTGCAAGATAAGTTACTAAATCTTACCAGTTTAGGTCTGATATAAAGCAGCCCATGCAAAATTCGGCTTCTCCCATGAGACCATGCATCATCAGAATATGCTACGGCATCTGTGGCTTAAAAATAATTCAGGAAAAGAGCACAGTCCACAGGATCTTGTATTGGAAGTGTCAACAGTAGGCTCTGACCACATTCTTTTGGGATATTTATTATTTTAAACCACTGTTTCTTCCCCCCCCCCTTATGACTTTGAAATGCTAAACTTAACATACCCGTCCATCTTAAATTAATCTATAAAGGCGACGTGGTTCAAACACATGGATGGGAGGTTTGGCAGAACGTATCAAACCGAGTCTCACGTTTTGGGGTTGAAAAATGTGCTGTGATAATTGAGAAAAAAATATTTGAGGTGGAAATATAAGGCAGAAATATTGTTCCTTTAGATATTAATGGAATGGAGAGAGAAAGACAACATTAAAAAATAAAATGTAAAATCTAGAGGCAGACCTGTGTGTAGGAGGCATTTATCATACATGAGAAGGTCAGCTCCAACCAGTGAGCCATTTCCCATAAACAGTGTTTCATGGGTATGTGCATGTGTATTGTTTGGGTGTTTATTGGCAGTTGGGGAGTAGTATACAGATAAGACTTTGACTCCGAAAAACCAAAAACAAACAAACAAAAACCCTCAAAAACAAAACCAAAAAATATCACAAGGAGAAAAGAGGAATAATATTTTTATAGATTTGAGAGTGGAATACCTTCCTTCCATGACTGCAGAAAATCATAAACTCAGGATATTAGATGTCAAAATTCATGATCTCAAAGACCATATTGACTCTGTAAAAGCCAGAAACCGTAAACAAAGAAAGAAAACTAAAACGGTAATCCTCTCTCTTTTATCTTTTCAACACACAGAAGGAGCAATGAGCCCATTTTAGTGTTTTCTTTAAGTGACTGCTTCAAATAAGCAAGAAAAATAGGTACTAATAAAATAATCGGACCACAAAAGTCATTTTAAAGTACGAAAAAATGTATTCATGGAAAAGATTTAAATGGCCCATGAATGTAAACAAATGGCTAGTCACACTACTATAAGAAAAATAAAGACAACAATTTAGGTTATCATATTTGCAAAATAAGAAAAAGGACGTATACATTTTTGATTATGTAGAGAGATGGGCATTTACTCATCACAATGACTCCATTTGTTTTGTAAACTAATTAGAACTACTCCTAAAGCTGATACTGTCTTGAAATGGTTCTATGTACATGTTATGTTGATAGCATGTCTCAAGTGTTTATGATGTATCTTATCTTCATGACTTTTCATCACATGTTACGCCGTATCGGAGAAATGTACATTTCCATGGTGCCAAATCTGTGAGCCTTCTTGTGTACAACCTCTGAGTCCTGTGTCAAGCTTAGAAAATTTGTGACATCCACACCCCACTGCTAATGTGGAGGAACCCCCCCCCCCAACTCTGCGTCCTTGCCTGGTGTAGGGCTATAATGCTCGGCACCCAATGGAATCATTCACTTGTTTAGGCAAAGAGTAGGATGCCCATGTTTTGTGGATTATGGGATCAACTTCCTAAATGGATGAACATCTTGGTTTTTTTCTGGAGGACATGGAATGTTTCAACTTACCTAAAACATCCACCAGTTGTATTGGTTTTGCCAAAGACTGAGACCTCACACTTATCACCGTGTGATAAATACACAAATTCACAGAGCTCACCCTCAGGGTGCACAACCTGCTCATGGTTCGAAGCTTTGCTTCTCAGCCAAATGTGTCCACCTGGATCTTCCCAAAGGCACAACTACAGATTGAATGAATTATCTGTAGGGAAGCCTAGTCCATAGAATCGTGGTTTCTGAATCATTTCATTCATGAGCCATGTGTTGTAGTGGTGACCGGTGACGTGGACAATGTCCTGAGGAACGGCCCTCGGGAAGCCCGGTCATACATGGTAGCTTCCTTTTTCATAAGTTCTTCACTGAATGATGCTGCGTGTTCATGAGAACTGATCATCGTTTTGGACTCAGTCTCAAGAATACGTGTCCTCCTAGTTTGTGTCAAGAGTTGACTTGCCTCTTAAAACACTTGTGAACGCTTGCAGATAATGACCGTGTGGCCCTGATACCAGTACCTGTCACCTGTTATCTGACTTTGTTCATTGATTTTGATTCGTTGTGCCATCTTCCTTAATATTCCCCTGTATGTTCTACTAAACTTTCTTAGGATCGGTTTGCCTCATAAAACATGCTGTCTATATATATTTTAGAATGTCTCATGACGTGGCATCTTAAGTAAGGAGTGGGCACATGGGTTTAAATACATGTTTGCTCTTTGCCCCTCAAGTGCAGAAGATAGGTTCTACCTTGTCTAGAAAGCTGGCTGATTCCCTAGGGTCATGCTTTCTTATGCTTTCTTGGCATGTCTAATGGGCGGTTGGAGAAGATAGTATCTGTCCAACTCCTTCACCCTCTCTCATACTACACAAACAATGGGTAGGGCCATGTCTTGTACAGTGGCAGCCACTGGCTGAAAAACACTTGTAAATTTGAGTGTTCTTCACGATTATTTCCTCCTGGAGATTGTACTAGTTGCTCCCTGGTTCTCAAGTAAGAAGCTTGATTATTTTTGATTTAGCCACCAGGACTTGCTATCTTTAGAAATCTCTTGTTAAAGTAGAGTCCTGGTTGGGATGAATCTGAAACAGAGTGCTAGGAGCTCTTGAGGTAGGACTCACCCAAGCAACCACATTGTACCAACAGCAAGCTGTCCAAGCAGCCATCTGTCCCACCTGGCACGTTGACCAGTCCCCAACTATAAAGGATGGGAGAACCTGGCCATTGCTTCCAAGAGCAAAAGTATTTTCAGATCATTGTAGCAGAATCGGAGACAGAGACTCCTTTCCCTTTCCCTGGGAGGATGGAGAGCAGGAGAGACATCAGGAGAACAGGGCTGGGCATGACCCCATTGCAGCATCCCATCTGGCTGTCTCCATGGAGCTCATTCAGAGGCACGTGCCTTGCTGTAGGGTGTCCAGAGAGGTCCAGGGTGTCACAAGAGGTTTAGTAGCAGAAGACACAACATCACAGTATCTAAGCTGGGCTCCCATCCACGATGTCCCCACAAAGCAGGGGGGAGCATGCAGGCAATGGCTAGGTCTTCAGGGTAACCCCAAGAGCTGCTGAAGCAGTCTCCGTGAATCATCCTTGTGTTGAAACACTTGCCAGTCCTTCTAGAAGCAGAAGCTGAGACAGGGCTCAAGGTTAATGGAGGGTGTGGTATCAACTGAATCTTGTCACGGAGTAATGGGAGCAGAATGGGGAGGACAGAGGCCAGGGCATCTCAGCCTGGCCCCATGGGGAGTTGAGGGGTGTGGACTGCAGCTCAGAGTTTGTTCTGATTGAGGTGAGAGATATAATTTCTTAGAGGTTCCATCAGTCAGTCACTGTCTGTAGGTGAAGGAAGGAACTCTCTCAAGCCCCTGTATGTTCACAGCAATCCTTCAGAAATGGGTGTGGGTGAGAACACGACCATCTGCACATGGTGCACCAGCAATAAATGTAATCTGGTTGCACCATCTGTAAAGAACCAGGTACTAAGCCTGCATTAGCCATTAGGGACCTGGACATAGAAGTGACCCGTGAGGATCTCAGCCATGCATAATGAGAGAGGGCCACATGGTGCCAGTCTTCTTGCTCATGTATACCTTCCTATGGACTCCACATTATTTTTCCTTTGTCTCTCACGTGCAACTTCTCAGATCCCAATTCCTAGCCCTAGTTCCCTGCTTTGCAACCGAGCTGAACACAGACGGGACCATAGCACGTGTGTGAAGCAATAAAGGGCTGATTTAGAGCAGAGGGGAGGGCGACTGGCTCCGGTTTTTTAAGAGAGTTCCTGTGATGTTTGTAGAGGGTGGCATTGTGTGGCGTCAGACAGGGGAAGGGTTTCATAGGTACAAAGAAGGGTGGTTTGTTATTCACCCTATGGCGCACCTCTTGCTGAAATACTGTTGTGTCTGGCAGTTACAGATTAGCAGGCACAGTCTTTGGAAAATAATTACTTTGTGCCTTTGGGTGTGGGCATTAATTTCTTAGTCTTGGAACCTGTTCCATTCTACATTTCAAGTTGCATTGTGCTTTCTGAGAAACGTGTTTTCTTCCTGATCTCAATCTAGGGAGCTAGGGAGAGAAGGACCATAAGAGAGGAGGGACACTCCTCGTTTGATGGCAAGGGTTGGGTTTGGAAACATTGTAATACACTGGGGAAAAGATTACTTGAAAACAAAGGTTTGGATGAATGATTAGATGGTGGAAACTCTTCAGAACAGGAAGAGCTAACACACGTTTCTTCTGAACCAGGGAACACACCACCCACATGCTGCTTTCAGGCACAGCGACGTTGGCCCAATTTATCTGATTACCATTGTCCTTGTGCATTCAGGGATGAGAACCAATAGTCGCCAAATCTCCAGTTAAGGAGAAATTAGCAAATGGATCAATGAGATAATACATGAAGCATTTTTGGGAGGAGAATGGCTATTATAATAATACATCCATTTGTGTTAAATTATGTAGACATTTTGAGGAGGAAATATGGGATATGATGGGAATTATGCCCATCATCTGTTTATCATCTATCTACCTATCTAAATCATCTATCACCTATCTTCCTATCTACCAACCTACCTACCCACCCTTCTGTCCACCTATTGTATCTACCCATCTATCATATCTATCATCTATCTATCTATCTATCTATCTATCTATCTATCTATCATCTATCTATCTACCTACCTATCTACCCATCTATCATATCTATCATCTATCTATCTATCTATCTATCTATCTATCTATCTATCTACCTACCTACCTATCTACCCATCTATCATATCTATCTGTCTATCTATCATCTACCTATTTACCTACCTACCCACCCATCTATGCACCTATTATATCTACCTACCTATCTACCTATCTGTCTATCATATCTATCTATCATCTATCTGTATCTATCTCTCTATCTACCTATCTACCCATCTATCATATCTATCTATCATCTATCTGTATCTATCTCTCTATCTACCTATCTACCCATCTATCATATCTATCATCTATCATCTACCTATCATCAATCATATCGGCCTATGTATCTACCTATCTGTCTATCCTATCTATCTACCTATCATCCATCTATCTATCTAGCTATCATCTATCTATCTCTGTATCTACCTACCTATCACCTATCCTCTATCTACCTACCTAGGTATCTACCTACTTACCTATCATCAATCTATCTGTTTCTCCCCATGGATATATAGGTATGAATATACATATTTATATATATGTGTGTGTGTGTATATGTGTATATATATATGTATATATATGTATGTGTGTGTGTGTGTGTGTGTTTAAGGGAAATTACTAAATTTAAAGTAAGGACAGCCTTCTCTACCACATTCCTAACATGTAGGAAGAGTTTTGTATCTCTCTGAGATGAAAGGATGGAAACACCAAGACTAGGTAAGTGAAAAGAACCACCTCCAGGACTACTCCTCACCTTTCTGATACATGTATATGATGCTCTGTACCATGCAGACATGTTTTACAAGTGAGTTGTATCTATCAGTATGTACCCTACTAGAAATTAGAACCAAGAGTTTCATTTTTTTTTAATGATTTTATTTATTTATTTATTCGACAGAGAGAGATCACAAGTAGGCAGAGAGGCAGGCAGAGAGAGAGGGGGAAGCAGGCTCCCTGCTGAGCAGAGAGCCCGATACGGGGCTCGATCCCAGGACCCTGAGACCATGACCTCAGCCGAAGGCAGAGGCTTAACCCACTGAACCACCCAAACACCCCAGAACTGAGAGTTTTAAAACATTTTCTTTCTTTACTCAGTTTTAAATCACAAAAATAAATATAGTAACTTTAAAAAAAAATAGAATAATTTGGAGGAGTTGCCTGGGTGACTCAGTTGGTTAAGCATTTTGATCTCAACTCAGGGGTTGATCTCAGGGTCATGAGTTTGAGCCCCACATTGGGGTCACACTGGACATGGAGTCTACCTAAAAAATAAAAATAAAATAAAAATAAACCAAAATAATTTAAAAAAATGGAATCATTTTTAGAAATAGCTATGCTTTCAAAAAATATATAGTAAAGACAATGTGTTACATTCCTGCAGCTCTGCTTAATGTCCATCTAAAGCTATGGAACTTGTAGGGAACATCACCATATGCTCTTAAAAATAAAAGTATATAAAAAAAAATAGATGTGAACCTTAAGTCAAATCCCATTATTTTTATGAAAAGAATTTTGGTTCTGTGGAATCCCAGATACTCTTGGTCCACACTTTGAGAACCACCAATCTAGCCGTCCCTTTGTTTCATGTTGGATGGACGATCGTGTCAAATGCCGGGTCATCCTCAATTGTGGAAACACAGACTAGAAACTCCACGGGACTGGAGACATTCTGCCAATGCATTGGACTTACACTTAAATTGGGGCCATGTGTTTTCAGTGGGGACATGTACATACCAGTAACGTGTTCCTGTTTTCTCTGCACGTCTCAATTTTCCTAGGGAGAAATATTTAACCCCTGCTCTTAGCCATTTTAGAATCCAACATGGGAAGAAGGCTGTGCTTCTCAACACGCAGTGTGTAGACTTTGTGATGCTCTCATAGTCATACCTGCCCACTAGCTGTAGCTGGTGTCTGGAAGGATGGAGTCCCTTCGAGACAGACATGATTGCCAGTGGGTCCTCCGCCAGGTCCAGTAGGAGGCAATTCTCCAGCCGAGTGGGATGAGCTGGTGCTGGGAGGTTTCATTTTTTTTTTTTTTTTTTTTTTTTTTTAGGAAAGTCCTGCTTTATCCTCACTTGGGACCTCACCACCAGAGGCTGCCTTTACCACCAGTTCCCAAGTATTTCTGGCATTCGGGGCCAAGAATTGTCCTGTTTCCCGGTTTTAGTCCCCTGAGGATGAGATGTTCCAAGTTTCTCTGATCTGGATACATTGGGATCCGTCCATCTGCTTCCCAGCTTGTCTTACATTGTTGCAATCTTGAACATGTGGTCATCCGCTCTCCTATTTCTGTCTTGCAAAATTTTGCCTCTTACTGACACATTTTTTTTTTTGTCTTTTTAGTGGGTTTATGGGAAATAACAGTATTCGATTTGCTCTGTTGAGTGAGGTCTCTGCAAATGCACTCATATTCAGTCTCCCTGGAATGCCTCAAACTAGCCCGTGCTGGGCAACAGTGGAATATTTGCCACTAACTACTTGCATAATTGATTAATTAACATATTCCATCACGTCATGAATATGCATAAACCACCCACTTTGGGACAAACACATATGTCCTTCTTTGGCCTCGCTTTTCATTCTCTTCCCTTTCCCGGGGATGTCCATCCCTTATCCTCCAAGAACACAGTGCAAAGGTAGCGAGAAGAACGATGGAGTGGCAGTCAGTGGGGAGTTGGATGAGAGAGCACGTTGTGTTGGAAAGGAAAAGGATTGGCTGAACAAATTCAGTGCCCTGCAAACATGGACTCGTTCGTGCAAATAGGGACTCGTTCTTCCAGACATGGTCCCACACACATGCTCTGTAGAACTACCTTCCATGGCTACTGCCTTTTCACCCCGAACAGAACCTTTAAAACGTTGGACATCCTGTGTGCTTCACCTCTAATCTGTTGAACAACTTCAAATCCTTGCCATCCTTTAGACCTGATGTTTAAGGCAGTCCAGTCATAGTGCTATTTGGAATAGTTTAAGCAGACAAAGCAACACTGTCACTTTTTCTTTTTCTTTTTCTCTACTCTAGACCAGCATCACATCAAAAGTACATTTTTATGGAAAAAAAAAAAATCTCATTCTGCATACCTGATTCTACCCTGGTACGAAATCCCAAACATTGACCTACCTGTCCTACACAAATATTTGAAGACTTTGACATTGCCAGTATCAATTACAGAAGCAAGAAGTTACAAAGTATACAATTTAAATTTTGTTTCTGGAAATAGAGTATGTCTGAACTGCAGTCAGTTTTTAAAATAGATCTCCCACAATGGAACACTCAGATTCCAAAAATTTTAGGGATGATTGTCTTTCTATAAATATGCATTATGTTCATTATATCATGCAATGTGGCTAACACATGCATGTTGAAAAGTAAGATTCTTATCGCCAGACCCCTTTTATTCAAGTGTAACCATAGAAACATAGGCGATAAGAAATTATTTAGAGGAGAAATACAGTTGACCCTTGAACAACATGGATCTGAACTGCGTGGGTCCATTTATATGTAGATTTTCTTTTTATATATATATAGAAATACAGTACAGTGCCGTAAACCTATTTTCTCCTTATGATTTTCTTAATAACATCTTCTTTTCTGTAGCTTACTTATTCTAAGAATATAGTACACTCTAGGGGTGCCTGGATGGCTCAGTCAGTTGGGTGTCTACTTTCAGCTCAGGTCATGATCCCAGGGTCCTGGTTTTGAGCCCTGCATTGGGCTTCCCGCTCAGCATGGAGTCTGCTTCTCCCTCTCCCTCTGCCTGCCACTTCCCCTACTTGTGTTCTCTCTCTGTCAAAAAAATAAGTAAAATCATTTAAAAAAAGAATATAGTATATTCTACACATAATAGGCACAATATATGTTAATTGACTGTAATTGGTAAAGCTTCTGGTCAACAGTAGGCTATTACTAGTTAATTTTTGGCTGTGTCAAAGTTATATGGGGGTTTTGATGGCACAGAGAGTCAGTGGTCCTACTGCTGTCTTTGTTCAAGGAGAATTCCTTTTACCATTATAAGATAAAGACTAATTACAACTAGATTTGGTAAATGACAATAATTTAGGAATTAAAAAAACCCTAGATTTGGATTGCTTAGAATTCATACCGGCTTGGAGGTAGTTCTCTGGGACGACAGTCATTGATGGTATCAGCAGTCAAGGATTCTCCTGCCTTTTTACATCTCCAGTGTGTTTTCCTGATTTAAGATAGATCCGGATGGGTCCTTAAGCATAATTCTGTTGACGGAATGTTTCCTGGATTTCGCTCAGACAACTCACCCTTACATTGTGTTGTCTGGAACGTGGTCATACAACCATCCCCCATCCCAGGAGGCACTGAGAAATGCAGCCTATTCTCTTACTGGCCAGGGCAGGACCGAGTCTTCAGGTCATTAACTGAAGAAAGAGAGTGACATGGATATTGAGGACAGTCTAGCAGTCTATGCTCTGTGGTGGAAGGGAGATTTTGTTTACCATTTCTAAACGGAAACCCACAAGCTTCTCTTGAATAAATACGGATTTAAAACATGAACAACATATGAATCTGTAGTCTTCCTAATGAAAGGAGGTTTTTGAAATATTTTTGTTTCCCTTACTCATTTAGAAGCTTTTTTTTTTAAAGATTTTATTTATTTATTTGACAGAGAGAGAGATCACAAGTAGGCAGAGAGGCAGGCAGAGAGAGAGAAGGGAAGCAGGATCCCCACTGAGCAGAGAGCCCGATGTGGGGCTTGATCCCAGGACCCTGAGATCATGACCTGAGCCAAAGGCAGAGGCTTTAACCCACTGAGCCACCCAGGCGCCCCTCATTTAAAAGTTTTATTCCCACACATTCATTTCATCCACACTCACCCTAAGAACTGGAGTCAGAAAAGACATCAATGAATATGGTTTGGGAGGACACAGCTTCATTGAAGGTCATATCTAAGCAATACCATAAAAATTATAACTTAAAAACAATCTTCAAATTACAAGCAAAACCTTTTCTAGAGAGAACAGTGGCTGGTTATCCACACATGTAAGGGATGTTAACAGCATCATTTCTCAGTTACTCGATCTCTATGCAGTTTGTGTGTGTGTTTGCGTGTTTTGTCTTTTTGTAAATGGCTGTACGCATATTACATTTTGAATTTTATGCAAAGGACCACAGGGCCACTGAAATTGTGTAAAAAAAAAAAAAAGAACCAATACTCATAAGAAGGCATACTTTGAGAAAATCTGCAAGCGAACCACATGGGTTAGATGAAGTTGTGTAGGTCAAATGGAATGTAGGTAGAAAATTTTAGATTATGAACATGTGAACCAGAGGATTGGCAGGTAAAATGGACCAAGGTAAGAGAGTATACTTGGTCCTGCTTAGGAAATTTATGAGAATATTAAGATCTTATGCTCCAAATTCAGCAGCAGGAGGAAACTGATTATTCCTTGTCCCCAGCCACAGGAAACACCACAACTGGTTTCAAAACTGCCCCAGTCTATCAATGTCAGCATCAAATCAGGAACAATCCTCCTGAAACCTACACAATCATGGAGCCCCATACCTTGGGAAGCAAGCCTGTCATTGACCAACCTCACACCAGAAACCATATCTCCACATTACACATCAATCACCCCATAAATATTCCATTTCGAAAGTTTTCCAGAACGGACCTTGACTGTTCTCCAATATCGGGCAGTTTGCCTGCTTTGTGGACACATCAACCCATAAGCAGAGTCTTTTTTTTTTTTTCAGACACTGAGTGGTGACCTCTTTCTCCAAACTATTTTTGATTTGTAGTCACTTGTAGAACATTTACTCTGACTAGATTATTTAGAGTTGGGAGTATGCATTTCTGCCACTCCTCTGCCTGCCTTCCTATTGCTTCAAGGCAACACGGTTAACACACGTTTTCAAAATTTCAAAGCCACCACTAAGCCTTGTGATCAGCAGCCCATGGTGCTGGCTTTTAAACGTCTTGCAAAGCCAAAGCAGCAATACCAACAGATCTAAACTCTCCAGATTAGGGACTGGCAATGAAAAGAGTGTTTATACATTTGTTTCTGTTCACATGGAGAGCTTTCAATGTATTTCCTTGCTCTCCAAGGATAATTCAGTGTCCTTTTACCTAACGTAGCCTGGAATGAAATGGGAAATTATCAGCGGCACCATAGGAGGTAGACCAGAAAGCTGATGCTTATGGCACAAAAAATTATTATTTTTCAAAGATTCATTTACTTCAGGGAGAGGGCATGAGTGAGGGGATGGCCAGAGGGAGAGGGAGAATTCCAAGCTGACTGCATGGCACCTGTCTCAGGGGTCAGATCCCAGGACCCTGAGATCATGACCTGAGCCAAAATCAAGAGTCAGACGCTCAACCAGGCACCCAGGATTATTTTTATATTATATAATCCAAGAGGGTTCCTGTTTTAGTGTGTAGTTCACTGACAATAGCAGGATTAGCAATGATTCTTTTTATTGGAGTGCTCCACGACTCTCTGTATCGATCTGCTTGCCTTTTCAGACATCCTGAAGAGGTATGATATTTATTACTATTTTCAAGCACCTTAGAATTGCCGAGGTACAATTTAAAAAGTAAAAGTACTCAAAATATATGTGGGTTTTGGTGGGTAGTAAGTACTTTATTGAACAGATAGTGGTTTTTGGTGTCCAGAACTAAGTTTGGGCTACATTCTTTACAGTTTTTATAACAACTCATAACACATTTAAAGAGCACATTTCAAGATCTTCCGCTAGAAATGGAGAAAATCATATCTTCAATACTGCTTTTATACCTTGTATGATATATTCTAACATATGTATGTATGGGTATCCTTAATTTCTGTCCTACACATTTATTTATTACAAATATATGTATAGACTTATATTGTGTTTGTATGTTTTTACATATGTGTGCATTCTTGATATATAAATGTCAATGTATATAATATAATGATATATAATTTATATTCCTGAAAACTATAAACTCACTTTTAGGATAAAACTGGGAAACTTAAAAATGCAACATGAGTCATATGACTCATGAATATATGTATATGTATGTATAGAATTATAGGTAGATAAGTAAGATATCTATATTATATGTAATATCTTATGTATAATATATTTGTATATTTAATATATTAAATATAAGATATATAATATATCTTATATTATATCTTATATATCTTATATATATGTCACATATAAATATATTAATGATTTATATATAATATTTTATATATAGTATGGATATTAATATGGATGATTTGAATAATAATGTGGATAATAAGATAAAACATGATATAGATCATATTATTATATACAATATTTATATTATGTAGATCAGATATAATATGGATAATAATTATATGGATATATATTATATATGATATGGATATCTTATCCATCTATATAGAGTTATAGATAGATGGATAAGATATCTGTATAGAATTATAGACAGATGGGTAAGATATCCATATTATATATAATATATATGTATATGTATGTGTGTATAGAATTATAGATAAATAATAGATAAACAGATAAGATAGCCATATATAATATGTATAATATTTATATATTTAATATATTAAATATAACACATAATAATATAACACATTATATATTATATATAAATACATTAATTATTTATATATAATATATAATATGGATATTAATATGGATGATTTGAATAATAATATGGATAATAAGATATAATATGATATAGATCATATTATATATAAATATATATTATATCATATTATAGACCAGATATAATATGGATAATATTAATATGGATATATATTATATATAATATGGATATATCCATCTATCTAACTATAGTATCTCTACATATCTATCTATATCAATATCTATTGATAATGCTATACATACATATCTCTATGTAGGTACACATACATGAGTACACACATATACACTATATAGGTATGTATCTGTATGCTTTAGAAATCTCTCTGTATATATATATATCACATACCTCCAACCAGCTTAGAAATGATGTTTAGTTTTAGATACATCATGCAGACAATAGTATACCATGCCATGAGTACCTTAAGAGACGCATGGCTTGTTTTTAAAAAACAGGTTTACAAAACACCATCTTTCAAGTTTTGATTTGACTGGATTCTTTCTGGCAGGTCATTCCCTTGTCATGTTGCATTACGTGCAAAATCAGGTCCAAAGTATTCAGGGAGACATACAAGCTTAGTGGGAAATGATTTTCAGTATAAATATTTGTGCCTGTGGGAACCTTTAATGAACTTGAATGACTTGGTCGTTGTCCCTACAAGCATGCAAAGGCAGCCCCGTCATGCTCATGAGATTGGACAGCACTTCTCTATGGATGGACCCGCAACATTTGTCCCTCAGAAAGATCTTGGTACCTATGATGTGGAATAGGGTTCCTGTTGCAACCCACAAAACACTGTCATTCCCATGAGGGTGACCAGAAGTAGTCTCAATCCATCATTCTAGCTAGCCCAGTTTTTGATTTGGGTAAGAGAGGAACATTACAAGCTCCTCGTCCTTACCGAGCATAATTAATAACTGGGTGTTTCCAGAATTTCCCCCATATTTCGCAGATTAACCAGCACCACCAAAAGGCATCAGTAGCCAATAGTTGTTATAGTCCCGTATTTTCCATTTCATTTGTAAACCGATGGTCAATCCCATGGGCCATCCCTTCTTGTGTCTTGTCAAGTAGTCATTCTAAAACACCCACGGTTCAATTTGTGACCCATGATTTAACGGACTATGGACTGACTACGTTTTAAGTGATTAAACCCAATCTCAATGTCCATGATGCTTTTTTTTTCCCCCTAGAATAAAAACTTATTCTTTTCCTCCTGCTGGAGTGAAACCATTTGCATCTGAATGGATTATTGTAGTCAGACTGTGGGTGTGCCTGGGGACAAAAAACTTTGAGAAACAGCCAAAATCACACACCGTTGGTCACGTTGTGGTGTCCACAGAAGAAGGAGCATCAGCAAAGGCCAATGGTCACAGATCAAAGAAAAAAGTGATCATGGCCTCACAGTATAGGTGATCAAAGTGTCTAGAACTGTCAAGTCCAAACATCTGAAGAACTTACCCCATATTTCCCTCCTTAAAAGGAACTCTGGCTACCCAATGTTTATCTAAAGCAACTTAAAACTTCCATTGTTTTTAAGAAAAGCCTGAGTCTTGCATTATAGTCCTGAATCGATATCACTTTCTGTTTCACATTTTTCCCCCCAGAATGTCATGTCTCCGCACATATACAACTCTCACCTCTATTTAACACCAGCTTGGGAGAAATTTTGGCCCATGTTGTCAAGTCTGTCTCTATTGTTTATGCTCAATGGCTTGCAAATGTCTCCACATCCAGGGATGGGATTTAGGCAGAACACAAAAGGGGAAAACGAGAGATTCTGAGTCTTGATGGATTTCTGTTTTATTTTATTTCATTTTATTTTATTTTATTTTAATTTGTGTCCACACATATCAGTATGCTCGGTCTTCCATGAGGGTTTTCAAACTTGAAAGGGCCATGGAAGATGGTCTCACTTCGCCTTTCCTCTAGCTGAGAACAGGAGACACCAAGAGTCACAGAGCCGTTCATTTAGGAAACGGGAGCACAAGACAAGGTTTCACACTCACCTGCTGCGACCCCATGCCTGAGTTCCAAAAAGCAGGATTCATCCAGACCCCAGAGCTAAGTGGCTGAGAGTCAACCCCAAATACAGTAAAAGCATGCCATGTGCTTTCCCAAGAAAAATAGGATGTAAGTGCCCAATGAACTATGCAGAGAGCTGCTGGGGTATCCTAATTTCATGGCATCTTCATGAGCAAGCCAGCACGCCCTTGCAAATCCCAACTATTCTACTGGGATTCTTCACCGTCGATTACAGGTCCAGTGCTACTGAGAGAAACATGCCTGCGAACGCACTCTCTTTTCTTTATAATCGTAACACAGGAGCGTGTAGTAGGTCTTCAATAAAATCAGGCTGATCGAATGTCTTTTTTCTTTTTTTCTGATGAAATGTCTCTGTTGAGCTGTGAGTTACTGAATATCTTAAAGTCGTCCCTATTTTCGAGAAAGAGGAGAAACACACAACTTTCCCTTTACTGTCCACGGAGACAAGAGTTGCCAGAAAAAATAATGAGGAATTGAAGTGAACACCATTAAGGAAGTTCCTTCAAAGGAACTTTTACTGTGTCTGACTTACTATTTGCACCTGAAGCATCTGTGGTGGGGGGGGTGTCAATTAAAATTACGTGCATTGTCTTTGTTGATGAATGGCTTCCTCAAACATGTATGAACAGTGTGAAGGGCACGAGATGTGATCCCTGAACTCTATCATCATGAGGATAGATAATATGACTTCACACAACGGTAAAACATGATTTATGTCTGTACCAACACTCTAGATTTGTCATTTCTCCTATAATGGTGAACAAAAACTGTGTCCTACCGATGAACGAAACAGACCAAGATTACGTGTCTAGGTGAGCTTGACATTTCCATCTTCCATCCCACCCTCCATGAGCATGGATGGAAAGGACAAGCCTTCTAAGAAAAACCATGTCACCCTAGTACCTGTAAAGTCAGGGATCTGATACAGTCTTCAGGCTAAATGTATTTTCCTAATTTCTCTACAGGTGTATTTTTAGGGACATGACTCTTCCCTAGACTTCTTGCTGCATTGTAGAAGGACATCTGTCTTACAACTCCTCCGATGGAGCCTCTTGTACTCGGAATCTCCTGCTTCCCAGGTTAGAAGGAGAAACCACCTGTCTTGTATCATACAGAACCAGTCTCTCTTCCCTTTCCCTCCATTCTCTCCTCCTCCCCGTTTCTACTCTTCTAGTATTTTGAAATCAAACCCTTGAACCATCTGGCTAACTTTTCTTTTTTCTTTTTTCTTTTTCTTTTCTTTTCTTTTTTATTTTTTAGATTTCTTTCCAGTGTAACAGTATTCATTGTTTTTGCACCACACCCAGTGCTCCATGCAATACGTGCCCTCCCTATTACCCACCACCTGGTTCCCCAACCTCCCAACCCCCGCCCTTTCAAAACCCTTAGTTTGTTTTTCAGAGTCCATAGTCTCTCATGGTTCATCTCCCCTTCCAATTTCCCTCAGCTCCCTTCTCCTCTCCATCTCCCCATGTCCTCCATGTTCTTTGTTATGCTCCACAAATAAGTGAGACCATGTGATACTTGACTCTCTCTGCTTGACTTATTTCACTCAGCATAATTTCTTCCAGTCCCGTCCATGTTGCTACAAAAGTTGGGTATTCATCCTTTCTGATGGAGGCATAATACTCCATCGTGTATATGGACCACATCTTCCTTACCCATTCGTCCATAGAAGGGCATCTTGGTTCTATCCACAGTTTGGCGACCGTGGCCATTGCTGCTATAAACATTGGGGTACAGATGGCCCTTCTTTTCACTACATCTGTATCTTTGGGGTAAATACCCAGCAGTGCAATTGCAGGGTCCTAGGGAAGCTCTATTTTTAATTTCTTGAGGAATCTCCACACTGTTCTCCAAAGTGGCTGCACCAACTTGCATTCCCACCAGCAGTGTAAGAAGGTTCCCCTTCTTAAAGACACTCACAATTTTTAAAAAATGTATAATGTAATGACACAGCATACTTTTGTTTTGAATGAGAACCTTGTATCATGAATGGCAGAGAGATATTTTCTAGGTCGGATGCAACTAGAATTATCTAGGCTTGTCTCAGATATGATCAATTTTTACCGATTCTAAAGAACGCCGACTCTCAGAACGTGCCGTGTCCATGGATCTCTGTTTCTGCATTTGGCCTCCCTATGCTGGGGGAGCGCTAAGCAGCTGTCACCAGCTTTCCCGCTTACTAAAGTGGGTAGAGACCCTTGGCCCACCCACCACTCTGTTACAACAGGCTTCCTTTTGAGGCCAACCCAGAACCTGGCATCCATGACCTTCAGCAGAATCTGAACTCGAGCGGAAAACTCGAGTAGTCGGAAAAAAGAACACTCAGAACTAATATCTTAATGTACACTTGTCACATGCAATGTAAATTCCAAAATCAACAAATATGTCGTTGTCAAAATGTGTCACTTCTCCATAGTGGCAGGCTGACAACTCGTGAGATATTTTAGGTACGTTTTGACGACAAGGAATAATTAATTGTGGCTGCATTTTGGAAGGGATTTTTTGCTGAGAAGATCAGCTGGCCCAGATTTCCTCAGGTAGGGAGGGATGTTATCAGCAAAGGCTCTTCTTCCGCCAGACTTTTGGCCATTTGGCACTCTCTGGGACTCACAAAGCAATCAGTTGCCTTTCCACCAATGTGCAAAAACGGGAAAATTGCCAAAGCATATTTTTCATTGTGGTTCTCCCAACCTTTCTAGGGATGACCTAAAACCAAATATTTGAATCACCTAAGACAGGTATTTTTTCCTTGTTTTAGATTCTATTCAACATTCCCCTAGGGATGATGGTGTCCAAAAAAGACACCGTAAATGGGAATAAAAAAAGAGAACAGACGAGCAAAGTCACTGGACCTGACTCTAAACCAAGGAAGCCACAACTCAATGTAGCCCTTGATCTTCCCAATGGCATTGAGTGAATTGTATAAAGAGATCAAGTTATTGTCAAATAAGTTTAAACCTGAGGGTCCTTGTGTTGGTTCTGCCATTTGTAATGGGTGAAGCAGTCTCGAATGCCAATCATTCATCGTCGGTCTCGGGGAGGGAAAGGCAGGAAGCCGGTAATTCCCTAAGAAGTATTCATGGTCAATTTTCCTTAATTCGTCTCAACAGAGTTTCTGGTATTTTTAACAATGTATCTTTACCAACACAGCAACATAGTTGGAAAAAGTATTTCAGGAGCCCATTTTATAACGTCTTAACAGAAGGCGATGTTTCGACTACACCATCCTGAACTAGGGAACGTTATTATGCGAGAGATCAGACAGATACTGTGAAAATGATGATTTTTAAATTTTAAACAAAGAGGTGATTGATGGGAATTTAGTAACGTCAATATGGTGGCTCGGTCACAGTCAGTTTTAGGTGGGGACCCACAGGTTGCTCCTGAGCCATAGATTTTCCTGCCTACGCTGTCCTGTGACATTTGGCGAGCTATATACTTGGGTTGTGATAAGCATCGACTTACCTTCGTTATAAGAAGAGGAATGCTTACAGATCAAAGTCAACAGTATTATCTTCTAAGCATTGAATTATGATGCAGGCAAGCAACACCTTTAAAGAATCCACTTCAATAAAATAGACACTTCCCCCCCTATCAATACATAATCTGTAAAAGCCATTTTTGTGGTGTGTTTCAGATTTATAAAACTCCCCAAAGAAACCTGCCATTACTCATTACAATATTGCCGCCAAGCACGGCCAACAACGTCGACCCTAGGCTCGCGGAAAGTTACTTTGGGTTGGTGTCTATTTCATACCGACGTGTTTCGATTCTAAAGTGTTATTGTCAACTGTTTGATGGTTTCAGTCATTTCTGATTGTCTCTCCAAGTGGACCTAGAGAGTGTTCTTGCTTGTCGTAAAGTTTACCTTGAGAGGATGACTTTGTCTCCACTGAAGAAATAAATATCCATTGTAAGTGTCTAGCTGTTCAAATACACCCTGTTCCATCTTGAGAATTTCCATAGGGGAGGCACTTTATGGCTTGTCTGGAGTTTAAATATAATGTGTAAATAGGCTTACATTGGAACAGGAATGATTAAACAAAAACCCATTTCAGCAGCAAACATATTTTTCTCATAAATGTCAATGTCAACACAGTAGTGAAATCAGGCTCGAAGGGTCTGCTGGTCAGATGGTCCTCATTTCCCATCCCAGGTAAGTCAAGTGCAAGCTTCCCAACCTTGAGAGTATCCATTTGGATCCACCAGCTTCAGGTTCAACAGACACATCCCTTATGATGAGGATTTACTCAGAAAATGCACATAAAAAAGGCACCAGTCTGATGTATAACAGGTGTCTGGACCCTCTTTACTTAAGGCAGTGGCAAGAATCCAACGGAAACTAGACTCTCATGAATGAAGGAGCATCAATGTTTGCATCTTTGCTGCGACCAAAGGACCATGGGTATAGAGGAAACACACAATGGGGAGCTGGCTGCAGGGGACATAGGGGAATTCTGCACTGCCACTGGGCCATCGAAACATCATTCCAAAGTAAAAAGTTTATTTAAAACAAACTTAAGGAGGAGGAGGAGGAGGAGGAAGGAAAGAAGAAGAAGAAGAAGAAGAAGAAGAAGGAGGAGGAGGAGGAGGAGGAGGAGGAGGAGAAAGGAAGGAGGAGGAGGAAGAGGAGAAGAAGGAGAAGCAGAAGGAGAAAGAAAGAAAGAAGAAGAAAGAAGAAGAAGTCATCAGCTTGGATTCATAGAATCCAACGGAATTGCCTTCCAATTTGCCAGCCACTCTCTGAGTTGTCTGATCAAATCCCTATCACCAGCCCCAGGCTGCTGGGTGCAAATACTACGAGTTCTCCTCCCTCAGAGGTGTGCGGTGAAATCAGCAAAAGCAGTGGACGTGCTCCAGTTCTCTGCAAATACAAGGCGCCCTTACCGCATTAACCCACATTGACCCTCTTGTCTGATGCAGTCCACACTGATTGCCCTTAATGTCTACCCCAGCTTCATGGAGATGAGATTTCAGTCACATTACAGGTACTTCAAGCCTAATGGTACCCTTAGCATTTATAAATAATACAATTATGTTCACTAAAAAATTTAAATGGGGAAATAGACAGAAATAATTTCTTGACACCCACTTCTGACATAATTGTGTCAAGTCTTCATTGTCTTTCTGAATACAGGCTTTTCCTCGGAGGCAGGTAGCAGGCAGGATATCCAGCTCTAAAGGAAACAGAATTTGGCCTCAATAAGGCAGCCTACTTTACAATTTATTTTTAGAATGCTATGGATTTAGCACCAAAAGAAGTGACTGATGGTGTTCTAGAAGGCATTAGCACATTTGTCCTGCAACGGATATTTGAACCTTTTACAACACGTTGCTGTTTTGACCTGATTTATCCTTTTTTTTTTTTTTTGGTCAGTCGATAATGCTTTTAGATGTCACAGAAAAGAGACCAAAACCTTTACAATGAAAATACTTTTGACCCCCGATTAGATTTATGTGAGAAGAATAGGCTTTTACCGCCTGATATGCAAAACTGTTTAAAATAGATTCTTAACATGCCCACGATGAGAATCCCTGAAATTACCTCGTGTTCGTATACGTTCACGCTGTTTGCAAACACCCCTGGGGAACTTGCCGCTGTTTTATATACTCACCAGCGTGACATTTGGTGTGCAGGTCAAGTACCAGGAAACACGGCCCATGCCGTTGTGGATTGTGAGGGTCGGGTTCAAATTTTCTTCCCGGTGGGCAGTTTTGATAGGAGCTACTTAATTAGCTTTTACTAATCTAATTATCCCCAGCAGAAGACAAGGGGCAATGGTATTATTAATACCAATGATTCCATCTGAGCTGTTTTCCTGATAGAATTCTTGATGAGATCAAGCACACATTTAAAAAAAAAAAAGTTTAATTTGTTTAGTAATCTCTACACCCCGCGTGGGGCTCAAACCCAGGACCCTGAGGTCAACTGTCATGTGCTCTCCCAACCAGCCAGCCAGGTGTCCCTGCAGATAATACATTCTTGTCACAGATAAAGGATTCTCATTGAGGCATGTTAACTATTCCAAAACCCAATTTCGGAAATTGCATTTAAAAAAAAAAATTCCCTACAACTGCAGCTACCCATTTTTTAAAGCACTGATTTTTTTTTTTTAAATAACATTTAGAATGATTGGTTTTTGTTCCTATTTCCAACTTATCCATTTCTTGGAAAGAAAAGCATCAAACACTTAAAGAAAACATAGAAAGAAGGAGATAGGAATTACCGCAACAGGGTTTCAGATCCCAGCATGCGTGAAGCTTCTGGCCGGGACTTTCTGACTCCTGGTTCTTTGAATTCTCCTCTCCCCCTTGGGAGGCAGCACAACCTATGATTACAAATTTGGTCATCTTATTTCCTACATTTTCTACTCTGCTCTATGTGTCTCTATCCTGCCGTTACATCCGTGTTTAGCAGACCTGTGCAAACACATTATTAAAATCCAACAGAAGAAAAGAAAACAAAAGTTGTTGTGCAAACATAACTGAACAAAACCAGATTGCACACAAAAATATCAAACCTATTAAGTCCCCCCCCCTTTTTTTCCTTCACCTTCCAAATTCCTTCCTGTCTTGATTTCTCATCTCGAATGAAAACATCCACAGGCTTATGTGGAACAGGACTTCAGGACTTAGAAAAAGTAACATTTTGGATCTTGTTGCAGAAACAATGTATCTGCAGGTGTGAGGTGTGTCTCCTTCACGGTGAATGTAGAGCTAAGCGTCCCCATGTTTGGGGCACGTGCAGCTATGAGTTTGCAAACTTGTACATTCTGAAAGTTACCATAAATGAAGAGCCTTCTCCAACCACCACTGGAGGGTTACCTGAATCTTGAGACCCAGAAAGCAATTCCTAGCTTTATTATTACTGTTGTCAGATGGCCTGTGCAACAATGTAAGGCATGATTTGCAACAATGTGTTTAAGGGATGCCTGGGTGGCTCAGTCAGTTAAGTGTCAGCCTTCAGCTCAGGTCATGATCCCCGGGTCCTGGGATCAAGCCGCAGGTCGGGCTCTCTGCTCAGCGGGGAGTCATCATCTCCCACTGCCCCTCCCCCACTCTTGTGTGTGCTTTCTCTCTCAAATAAATAATATATTTTTAAAGATGTGTTTAAAAACAGATCTGAGCACTGTGTGGGGGGAGATAATTGGAACAATTTACATCACATCACATTCAGCTTGTATCAATATAAATGCTTCTTTTGGCGTGGGGGTGAGGAGGCTCTCACATTTTGCTTCCAAATGGGTAAAATG
This sequence comes from Meles meles, assembly GCF_922984935.1. Classification (NCBI taxonomy): domain Eukaryota; kingdom Metazoa; phylum Chordata; class Mammalia; order Carnivora; family Mustelidae; genus Meles; species Meles meles. The sequence continues at coordinate 3,278,832 of NC_060088.1, read as the reverse complement.
TATATGAATACTAACATACACAGTGTCCATATCACTCTTCTCTTAATCCAGCAACAGAGGACATAGACTGCATTCAGAAAAACAGATAATGCATGACACAGGAGTTGGGCACAGAAAACAAGGATTCGTGACTCTGTTTTTTAGGGATGGGGAGTGGAACACTCCTTTGAGACAATTTCCTCCTACCAACCGAACTCCATGGAAGAAAGCATTATAGTCATGGTGCTGACTTCTCCATGGAAGGAAGCCAAAGACCTTATACTATCTCCACTCCCCCACCTTCTACAGGCTTCTTCCAAAGAGAGGTCTACATCATTGTTACTCTCCAAGTACTAAGAAAGGAGAACCATAAATTGTCCTATGACATGGTTAATCCAGATAATTGAATACCATGTGCACATTTACCACAAAATAAAATATATATCTATATCACACATATATACTATATATCTATCATATATCACAAACATATATGATATATATCACACAAATACATATATATCACATATAGTATATCACACATATTATATATATCACAGAAATATATCACACACATAATATTTATCACAAATATATCACACAAGTATATCTATATATATATCACACATGTATAATATGTATCCCATATATATCACACAAATATATATCACATATAATATATATCACACAAATATATAATATATATAACAAATATCACATAAGTGTGTGTATATATATATCACATGCATAATATATATCCCATATATCACACAAATATATATCACACATATAATATATATCACACACATATAATATATATCACACAAATATATATCACAGGAATATGTATCATACACATATATAATACATATCAGATTTATCACACAAATATATATACATCATGCACTTATACAATATAACCACATATATATCACCCAAATATATATCACACATATGTGAATATAGTCCAGTGCTGAATAATGCTCAGAGAAGAAAGATGCAACCTTCATTCTAAGACATTGCCAGCCTTGTTTTTTCCTCAAATACTATGTCTCCACATTATTTCTCACTTATAACACATGTATCAAGCTGTCCAAGAATTCTTGAAATCACTGCCCCCCTGTGCCTTCAAATCCAGTGATGGAACACCATCTCCTCCTTAGCCTTTGTCTATTTGACATCACCTTCTCCTACCAACTGGAGAAATCTCTCTATGCTTGTAAATGCTCCTGTGGTAACAATTTTGCAAATATTTTATTCAATAATTTATAGTAGTCAACATGGCAATGTTTCCCCCTACAGTTAGAGCAAGGTCAAGGTTATCCCCCTAAAAACAGATGAAGGTAGTGTCCAAAGGCTGATGCTTTCATGTTTCTGTAGTTTTTCCTTTTCCAGAATGTCATCTGGTTGGAATCATATTGTATGTGGTTGCATGGGTTTGGGGGAAGGAGGAATAAGAGACTTTGTTTATTTATTTGAGAGAGAATCAGTGAGTGAGCAAGTAGGTCAAGGAGCAGAGGGAGAGAGACAAGTGGACTCCACACCCCAAATTCTCACACAAGTGGTAAGACTCACCATTACATTTAAAATCCACATGCTTACATACCACCCAAACCTGCAGCCCAAACCTGCAGAATGACCTAGAGAGGATACTCCAACACCCCACTCTTGGATCAAAGCTGTGAATCAGGTGTATGAAACCTGCACTTCTCTCTGTAAAGACTTCAAATGTTTATGGCAGCTTTCGATTCATAGCAAAATTCAGGGGAAGCAAAATTGCCCAGATGCTCCCTACCTTGACCCATGCATAACCTTCATGAGCAACATCCCTGTCCAGATTGGTACCATGGATGACTTTCTGTTGGTGCATCCTAACACCCAAACTCCATAGTTCACGTTCAGTTTCACTTGCTGTTACACATTCTATGGATTTATACTAATATATAATTTGTGGCCGGGTGGCCCAGTTGGTTCATCATGGGACTTCATTTCAGCTCAGGTCATGATCTCAGGGTTGCGAGATTGAGTCTTGTGCTGGCTCTACACTCAACACGGAGTCTGCTTGTCCCTTTCCCTCTGCTTCTGTGCACACTCCTTCACTATCTCAAATAAACGAAATCTTAAGAAAAAAAAATCTGTGCTCTGCCTGTTCATCCTTCCTTCCCCCAAACCCAGGCAACTACTGATGTTTTCCATCTTTCCATAGTTTTTCCTTTTCCAAAACATCAGCTGGTTGGAATCATATCATAAGCCACCTTTTCAGATCAGCTTCTTTGACTTAATAACATGCGTCTAACATTCCTCCCTGTCTTTTCAAGTCATGATAGCTTGTTTCTTTTCAGTGCTGAATGACATTCCATGGTGTGGACAGACCAGGAGCTACTTCTCCATTCACCCACTAAAGGACAATTTGGTTGCTTCCACATTTAGACTCATTGTTTATATGCTTTCATTTATTCCTGCGTAAATATTACTCTAGACTAAAAGCATTGGGATGAGAGTCCAGACAGGGTTGGCTTCACTGATTTGTTTTATTTAAATTTTAAAAGCTTGTCTTGTATGCCACGGTGATGTTGGCAATGCCGTCAATCACAGATTATTTGACAAACTCTCTTAAATAGAGTTTACAGGATATCTTTGGAGGATGCTAAGAGAACAGAAGACTGAAACTGGGGAGTAGAAATGACACAGTAATAAGCATCTAATGTAATATGTCTCTAGACATATCACCTGCAGGACCACGTTTCTGGTTCTCGTTCTTTGGTGAATATATGGCTTGTCTCAACACCTGGAAAAATCACTGTAAAGCAGAATTACGGAGCCATCCAAGGGCTTGCCTTTGAAGGAATGGAGAACCCGTATTAATTTGCTCCATTAATCACCTGTGCCAATCCCATGGAGCTGCTGCTGGGGTCTGACTCTTCCAAACCGTTTCTGCTTTCAAAGCCAATACTGGAAACACCAATGTCAATAAAACTAATCAAGCTGACTGACTGCTGTGAATAGTGTGCCCTCAAAAAAAAAAAAAAAAAAAAGTCCCTGAGTCCATGAATCAATATTGAGGTCAACTAGTAAAACTAGGATTTCACTCTGCTGCAGACATAGAGTTTGAAGAGATGCTTCCCAGAGACGTACGAAACTAGACTATGTGAGAAAACCAAGACAGAGCACAGACTGTCCTGGATAACAAGAGGAGACAGAAGAAGATAGAAGAGAAGCATGTCCATACCATGACTCCCTGTTTCTTTCTCCCAGCCAGCATTCTGCAAACAAGAATGAAATGGGAAGAGAGATGGTCAAGGTTTACCAGTAAGACTGGCCTTGGAGGAGCTACAGTGGGATCAGACAAGGCAGAGTGGAGTTCTCAGACTGGTCTGGGATGCATATTTAATCCACAAACTGGGGCATCATGGTAGCAGTGTTTCATAATTGGCTGAATTTGAATCCCCATATAATTTCTGAAGAAGATACATGAGCCTCCAATGATTCCCTCAAATACTTGTGTATACATACATATTAGTTATTACTCATTATGTATAGTAGATAATACCATATATAACTATACAATTATATATAGATCATTAATTAGAACTAGTATATATATTATAATATGCAGTATTATATATGAGTTTATAGGTACATAATAGAATGTATATTATATAATTAAATTGGTTACTAGTTATTATTTATATATTTATGATATAGAACTATATATGATATATATAATATATACCTTATATAAGTTTGGCATAAGTTAAATAAATAGATACATATTATATAGTTTAATATTTAATATATTTATACATATTTATATAATATTATTTTTATTTTTTATTTTAATTTTTTAAAATTAAAATTTTTATTATTATATTTATTTATTTGACAGAGAAAGAGAGGTCCCAAGTAGGCAGAGAGGCAGGCAGAGAGAGAGGGGGAAGCAGGCTCCCTGCTGAGCAGAGATCCTGATGTGGGGCTCGATCTCAGGACCCCGAGATCACGACCTGAGCCGAAGGCAGATGCTTAACCCACTGAGCCACCCAGGCACGCAATTTATATAGTATTACTTAAAATATTAGTTATTAATTATGGAATATCTAGTATATATAGTTATAATCATATGTCATAATTGCTAATATGTACTACTAAGTGAAAAATATGTATTATATTAATATTTGCAAAAAATGCAATATAAGCATATGTTTATATCAATGACTAATGTTAATTGTCATAACTAGTAATAGCAGATACATATTAACTAGTTATATGTGTTATTATAGTATAATTATAATCATATGTCATTTTTACAAATGATAAATACATATCACTAATATGTAACAACATGTAAGTATATATGTATATTTAATAACATCTTATATATAGTAATATATCATATATAGTCATATGTCATTCATGACATATATTACAATATATATTATTATATTAATATATATTAATAAAATATGTTACTAATACTCAAGTACATATGTATATATATGTATATATATAATAATATATATTAAAATAACATATGTAGTCATATATATGCTATGTTCTATATAAACCACTAATATATATCCACTAAAAACTAATAACTTATTTAATATTTATGGTTATTTCCTGCGGGATTTTTAAACCCAAGTGATTTTTGAACATTTTAAATGCATATAAGAAGCCATAGCATAAAGTCTTCCTTTGTAGAATAGAAAAGGAGAATCCTAGTGTTTAGAAATGGGCACTCATGGCTTGCAATAAAATTCCATCAACAGCATCATATGAAGATGAAAGTCTGCTTAAGTTCAAATATTCCTTAGATGGATATACAGTTGATATGCTAGGAACAACTGCATTGGGTTATCCTTGCTTTGAAGATGTTGTTTTAAAAACACATTGAAAACTATGCATGAAATTACATCATGAAACACAAAAGAGGTAAAGCTGTGTTTCTAAAGATATTATTTTATATTAAATTTAAATGCATGCTACTTAATTAGGGATTCTACAATTTCATCTAATTCCCTAAATATTTATATATTCAAATTGCATGAATTTATTTTTAAACTTCTCACATTGAGACAATTAGACATCTCCCTGGTCCAAAATTGAGGTTCCTGATTGATGTCTGTGGGCCAGGTAAACCTATTCTGAGAAAATAAAGATGAATTTAAAATTTGGATATTTCATTAAAAGATTTCTTACTAATGGCAGAGAGAGGGCATAAAGACATAATTTTTTATTAATATGATGGGTTAGATAGAAAGATAAACAGAGGGCTAAAGAACTACAATATGGGTTTTCAAGAAGAGCTACTTGTTGATTGGAAGGAATAAATGATATGATCAATGGCTGTTGAGAGAAAATCAGGAATCAAGATGATATGGAATTGCATTCCCAGTAGATGAAACCCTATAAATTAATCAGGGACACTGAAGTGATGTGGAGTTGGAGGTACCACGAGTTTTTTTGTGTTCCTTGACCTTGTGATAAGCACAAAGTGCATGGAATTGAGGCTTGAAAAGTGCCCGGATGCGAGGACATGAGACCCCTCTGTATTCCAGGAAGGAGTTTAATTTGTTGATTCTAGTTGCTGTATAATATCCCATTGTATGAATATCCCCATTTATTTGCCCATTCTACTGAAGACAGATAGCTAGTTGCTTCTGGTTTTTGCATATTACCAGTAACATTCTTGTACTTGTCTTTTGATGAATGTACAGAAGGGAATCAGAACATGCCACCACAAAATATGTCCCTTTGGCGTCTGGATTATTTTCAGGTGAAAACACTTGATATACAGCCAATGCATAGTAGAGTGCAGTTAAGGTTCCAGCATGTCTTTCCATGGATCATTAGCTCATTTCTTTTGAACCCTTAATAAATATTCCATTGTTGAGATCTCGCAAGGCAATGGCTTACTTACCCATTCAACTATTGATTGACATCTTGGTTATATCCAAGTTTTGGGAATGATAAAATAGAGCTATAAAAATTCGTGTATTGGTTTCTGTGTAGACCTGTTTTCAGCAATTTGGGTGAATACCAAGACGTGTGATTGTGGGATCTTATGTAAAGGTTTCTTTAGTTTTGTAGGAAACCACCAAACGGTCTTCCCAAAGCGACTGTACCATTTTGCATTTCCACTATCCCTGAATGAGAGTTCCTGTTGCTCCAAATCTTCACCAAAATTTGGTGCTATCAATGTTCTGGAGTCTGGTCATTCTCATACCTGTGTCGTGGTATCTGTTCTTTTGTTTTGCATAATTTCCCAGATGACATACGGTTGGGAGTGTGGTTTCATATGCTTATTTGTTATCTGCATGTCTGTCCTGGTGATGTGTTTTTGACCCATCTTTAAATCAGGTTTTTGGTTTTCTTATTGTTTTAAGTTTTATGGTTTATTGTTTATGAATTTATTATTGTTTATGAGTTTTAAGAGTTCTTAGTATATTTTGGAAAACAGCCCTTTATCGGACGTGACTTTTGCGCACGTTTTCTCCCAGTCTGTGGCTTATCTTCTCATTCTGTTGATGTCATCCTTCATATAGTAAGGGGTTTTTATTTTAATGGTGTCCTGCTTATCAATTCTATCTCTGTGGACTATGTGTTTAGTGTGAGATCTGAAAAGTCATCACCACACCAAAGGTATCTAGGTTTTCTCCTACATTATTTTCTAGGAGTTTTATTATTTTGCATTTTACCTTTAGACATACAATCCAACACCACACTGATTAGCCTTTTTTTTTTTTCCTTTACTATAGCCTTATAGTAAGTCCTGAAACTGGATAGCATGAACCCTCCAATTTTGTTCTTCAGTACTGTATTGGCTATTCTGGGTCTATTGCCTTTCCATATGAACGTTAAAATCAGTTTATCAGTATTCATAAAATGACTTGTTGGGATTTTGAGTGGGATTAAATCAAATCTATAGATCAGGTTTGAAAGGAGTGGCAAATATTAACTCTTTCTATTAATATCATGGACTATGCCTCCTTTGATCTACTTCTATGATTTTACTCATCAGAAATTTGTAGTTTTGGTCATCTGGATCTCGTACATGTTTTGGCAGATGTATACTGAGTATTTTATTTTTGAAGTGCTAATATAGTGATATTTTGTTTTTAATTTTAAATTGCATTGGTTCATAGGAAAACAATTGACTTTTGTATATTAACCTTGTATCCTACAACCTTGTGATAACGGCATTCTGATTGCAGAATTTTTTTATTGATTCCTTTGGATTTCCTACATAGGGATTCATGTCATTTGTGAGCAAACACAGCATTATGTCTGGCTTCACGATCCGGATACCCTTTATTTTATTTTATTGTCTTATTACATTTGGAAGAACTTCCATTCTAATGCTAAAAAGGGGTGGTGAGAGGGCATGTCCTTGCCTTGTTACTTGATCTTAGTAAGAAAGGTTTGAGTTTGTCACCATTAAGTATCATGTTACCTGCATGTTTTTCATATATGGTCTTTATAAAGTTGAGAAAGTTCTCTTCTCTTCCTAGTTCACTGAGAGTTTTTGCCATTCACTGGCATTGGATTTGGCCAAATGTATCTATTGATATAATACTTTTCTTTTTCATTCTGAATGTGTATATTTCCTGACCATGAAAATCTATTAGTGGTTTCTACTCCGTGAGCCTCTAAATGAATCTGGATAACAATATTATTTTTGTAGAGAAACACAAAAGTACAATGTTTTATTTTAAATGTGCTCTGTGGATCTTAACTCTAGAGAACACACTGATGGTCACGAGAGGGGAGGTGGGGAGGAAAGAGTGAAGTAGATAACAGGATGGGGCACTTGGCTGGCTCAATCCATGGGGCATCTGGTTCTTGGTCTCAGCTCAGATGTTGATCTCAGGGTCATGAGTTCAAGCCCTGCATTGGGCTCCACTTAAAAAAAATACTTAAAAAAAATAAATAGGTGATGGGCATAAGGAAGGCATTTGCAATGGGCACCCAGTGAGGTGTGGAAGTATTGAATGACTAAGGTGTGCCCCTGAAACTAACACTACATTGTATGTTAACTACCTGGAATTTAAATGAAAAGTAAATAAACATATGGGCAGTATCACTACCAATAAATACCCAAGGTCTCGCTGTATTATGTCTATATACAGCCTCTTTATATTAGTACCTAATTCTGTGCAGCCAAAATACAGAATATCCAGTATACAAATGTGACTACTTTGGGTGTATTTAGAAGATTAAAGCCATAGACGCCTGCGCTCTCTCTCTCCACTTCAAAAGTGATTCTGGCTTTTTTAACATTGCCAAAAGTAATACTTCCTGACAGTGTTTCGAAATGAACTGGGCTTGTCAAAATCATGCCTGTTTTATGTCAGACACCTGCGGTTTCTCAGCACTAAAAACAGCACTTCACCTAAGAGAATTCTAAACTTCAGAATAAACTTCCCTGAATAACATTTTAGGGTAGGATTGCAGTTTCTCAAAACTAAGGAAATTCTTTTAATCCCCTATTTATACTGCTCGCTTCAGCAGCACACCTATCATTCCTTTATTGGTAGTCCATATCACGATGCAACTATGAGTTTTGTAAATTTATTATTATGCCTAAAATAAACAGAACATCATTGTTCCCCCCCCCTTAGGGGGATCTGCAAAATAAAAATCCTATAATAATTATTTCTTTTATTAATTTCATGATTAGATATTTTGGACCCTTTAGATTTTTTTTCCTCCTAAACCCAGTTACCAATATAAAAAATAAGCTATGATATAATCAAAATTGGAGACCACTTTCTCGTCTTGGTATTGCTTGGATTTCAGCCTCATTTAATGGAGTGACACAATTGGAAAATATTTCCTTCTCCACCTAGAAAGTCACAATATGGATCTGCTAATGACTCTTTATCGTATTAGAGATGCAGACAAAACAGGAAATGGTGCAAAGCTTTGTAATCAATGGAAGTTGCTATTTTAGTCTTCAGGTGACATGCAAAAAGCCCCCAATTTTGTTCTTAATCCATATGGGTGTAATGCAATACTGAGTTAAGTCAGTTCTAAGAGAAATGGTAAGAACTGTGTTCATGTTTTCTTTTACTTATGGCATACCTGTTTTCTGGTTTAAAAAAAAAGAAGTGTTTCAGGCAGAATGCTGAGTATAGTTTCAAGATGAGCACAACAGAAATCCTTACCTTTGGGGGTGCCTTGGTGGCTCAGTGGGTTAAAGCCTCTGCCTTCGGCTCAGGTCATGATCGCAGGGTCCTGGGATTGAGCCCCACATCAGGTTCTCTGCTTGGCGGGGACCCTGCTTCCTCCTCTCTCTCTGCCTGCCTCTCTGCATGCTTGTGATCTCTGTCTGTCAAATAAATAAATAAAAATCTTAAAAAAAAAAAAAACTCCTTACCTTTGGAAGGGGGTCTTATATTTTATTAGAAGACACAGACAACAAAGAATAGAATAAATGAAATAAACAGTATTTTAGAAGACTAGAATGGAGTACAGGTGCTATTAAAATAGTTGATGTAGACCAATTAGTCTGTGTTGAGAAAAGTCTTGGATGTGCCCAAGTGTGGAGACAAGGGTGCCAGCAGAAACTCATGGGAACAAAGATTGCAGCTCAGAGTAGAAGAGAGTTGAGGAATTTGGTCAAAAGTTGTGATTCTTGGTGTATGTTAACTGTATAGCTAAAGGGCTTCATCTAATGGATAAGACGTAGGCTATGAAAGAAAGGGAGTAGACAGGAAGATCTTCACGGTTTTCATAAACTGTGAATGGTTCTTTGCTTTTTTTTTAAGATTTTATTTATTTATTTGACAGACAGAGATCACAAGTAGGCAGAGAAGCAGGCAGAGAGAGAGGAGGAAGCAGGCTCCCTGCTGAGCAGAGAGCCCGATGTGGGGCTCGATCCCAGAACCCTGGGATCACGACCTAAGCCAAAGGCAGAGGCTTTAACCCACTGAGCCACCCAGGTGCCCCAAATGTATTTCACTTCAAAGCATCATGAATCTTCCCCTAGCATTTCAGCGTTACACTCTAAAAATCCTCTTCAGTTGTATTGTAGAGAGCTTTGATTCCAAGATTCATGAAATCAGTGCGACCTTGCCATTTAATTAAATTCAACCAAAACTAGTGAGAGAGGTTCTGAAGAGAAAGTTAAATATGCATTTGCAATATTTGAGAGGCAAATTGGCTTTTATTAATACTTGAAAATATGCAGATCCATTGTTCTGAAAAAAGCCTTCTTAATGTTATTTCTGGTTTGGTTTCCCTTTTTTTTAACTAAAATTCCTACTTAAACTATATCAAGAAAATTTCAAACATTGCATATTCTTTAATTATTCCAGTGTTACAAAGGAAGGAACTTTTGGAAGTAAGAAGATTAAGGCAAAAATACATTGCAAAACTACTAGGTAATAATAATCAAGAAAATGCAACAACAGGAGTATAAAATTAGATTATAAATTCTAATTAGCGGGTTCCTGGCTGGCTCAGTCAGTAGAACACACAACTCTTGATCTCAGAATTGTGAGTTCAAGCCCTACCTGGAGCATGGCACCTACTTAAACAAAGAAAAAAAACCCTCTGGTTTGAAGAAATAATGCATGCAGGTAGAATGAATCAGTTTTTTTTATTTTTCTAATACAAAGACCTCCCTGAATAACTTCAAAATAATATTTCTATCTTAACCAAAACCAAATCAGTATGAACAAAAAGAAAATCAATCAACTTACCTGGCTAAGGCAACATGAATAACAAAACAAAACAAAACAAAACACAGAACAACAACCTAGAAAATTGTATTGACTCTTTGTCTATGTTTTCTACTCCAAGGAGATTTCAATACATAGTTGTCTGTACTGAAAAAGCATTTCCAGGGGAAGCGATGATGAATTCATAGTGATCAAGGTCTTTTTTTTTTTTTTAACATTGCATTCAGAGTTCCCCTGAATGTTTGGTGTCCTGTAAGAATTTGAAAACATATATAAAATATATTAGGTATGTATTAAAATAAATAGGAAATTGTAAATGAAATATGTAACAGGGACAAGTTTATAAAATCATGCCACACCTTTCCTATGACCGTGCAATTGCACTACTGGGTATTTACCCCAAAGATACAGATGTAGTGAAAAGAAGGGCCATCTGTACCCCAATGTTTATAGCAACAATGGCCACGATCACCAAACTGTGCAAAGAACCAAGATGCCCTTCAACGGATGAATGGATAAGGAAGATGTGGTCCATATACACGATGGAGTATTATGCCTCCATCAGAAAGGATGAATACCCAACTTTTGTAGCAACATGGACAGGACTGGAGGAGATTATGCTGAGTGAAATAAGTCAAGCAGACAGAGTCAGTTATCATATGGTTTCATTTATTTGTGGAGGATAACAAAGAACATGGAGGACATGGGGAGATGGAGAGGAGAAGGGAGTTGATGGAAATTGGAAGGGGAGATGAACCATGAGAAACTGTGGACTCTGAAAAACAACCTGAGGGTTTTGAAGGGGTGGGGGATGGGAGGTTGGGGGAGCCTGGTGATGGGTATTGTGGAGGGCACCTTTTGCATGAAACACTGTGTGTGGTACATAAACAATGAATTCTGGAACACTGAAAAGAAATTAAAAAAATAAATTAAAAATTTTAAAAAATCGTGCTGCACCATCAGATGATAATTTCCATAGATATAAGCCATGCACACATCTCCTAGAACTCCACACCTTTTTATAGCTTGGGAGAAGCTGCTTCTGTGCTCCTGAATGTTACCCTCTATGTCAAGAAAATCCTATGCCTCAGCTAAATCATTTGGGTTTGAACATCTGATAATATGCCAAAAATATGGGTCACATTGCTCATCTTTTTCTATACTACTCAAGTCAAAATATACTAAAATGTTTCTCTGTGAAGGACAAAAAACCGACCTTTGTAGTTGAGAGTCTACTGATTTATTAAATACATAGACTAGCTGGAGAAATTGAAGGACAATTCTTATAACACTGTAAAATACTCACTAATCTCTTTATTAAAATTAAGAGAATTTGTTTATTGGTAACAAAATATAGAATAAATAGCCATCTATAATTATTGGTAACAAAATATAGAATAAATCGTCGTCTATAAACCAGGCAGGGGGAAAAAAAAAGCTTAATGAAAAATTCCCATTGGAACCCATTTAAATTTCACAGTTGAAAGCTCCTGTAATTTCAAGATCACTTAGTTCTACCCGCAAAGTCATCGAAGGAGTGTGAAAAATTTTAAAAGCATTTATAAAGGGGTAAATAAAACTGTTTTGTGCATAATAATATTCAACCCAAGATATATAGACACAAGTGAGTAAGGACGCGCCTTTTTCAACAAACCAGTTGCAGTTTCATATTTTTGAAAAATTACTGGTTTCATTAATGACTTCCTTTATCCAGCAGAAATGATACCCATGCACTTTCTTTTATTTTTTACTTCTTTTTTATTTCACTCATGGATATCCTTTTAAAGGGAACTCAGACATTATAAATACAATGAAAATTAGTAACTTATCAATATAATACTACACCAAAAAACTTTTTGGTCAGTTAGAAATTTTAAATCATTTGGTTTAAAATGGATTGGAGAAATTTGGGAAGTTGGTGCATTTACTTCTATGTCCACAAGCAAAGGTAGTGCAAATCAAACATAAATACCCATAGGTTTAAATACATTTTGATTATAATTGGAAAATATGTTCATTTTCAAATATTCAGTGTATTCCTAAAAGTCATAGCATAAGTCATCCATAACATGAAATACATGCTTGTTGTGTTTTTAAAATTGCTTTTCAGTTCTTTCCACACTTTGGCGACCGTGGCCATTGCTGCTATAAACATTGGGGTACAGATGGCCCTTCTTTTCACTACATCTGTATCTTTGGGGTAAATACCCAGCAGTGCAATTGCAGGGTCATAGGGAAGCTCTATTCTTAATTTCTTGAGGAATCTCCACACTGTTCTCCAGAGTGGCTGCACCAACTTGCATTCCCACCAACAGTGGAAGAGGGTTCCCCTTTCTCCACATGCTCTCCAACACACGTTGTTTCCTGTCTTGCTAATTTTGGCCATTCTAACTGGTGTCAGGTGGTATCTCAATGTTGTTTTAATTTGAATCTCCCTGATGGCTAGTGATGATGAGCATTTTTTCATGTGTCTGATAGCCATTTGTATGTCTTCATTGGAGAAGTGTCTGTTCATATCTTCTGCCCATTTTTTGATATGATTATCTGTTTTGTGTGTGTTGAGTTTGAGGAGTTCTTTATAGATCCTGGATATCAGTCCTTTGTCTGTACTGTCATTTGCAAATATCTTCTCCCATTCCGTGGGTTGCCTCTTTGTTTTCTTGACTGTTTCCTTTGCTGTGCAGAAGCTTTTGATCTTGATGAAGTCCCAACAGTTCATTTTCACTTTTGTTTCCTTGGCCTTTGGAGACATATCTTGAAAGAAGTTGCTGTGGCTGATATCGAAGAGGTTACTGCCTATGTTCTCCTCTAGGATTCTGATGGATTCCTGTCTCACGTTGAGGTCTTTTATCCATTTCAAGTTTATCTTTGTGTACGGTGTAAGAGAATGGTCGAGTTTCATTCTTCTACATATTGCTGTCCAGTTTTCCCAGCACCACTTATTGAAGAGACTGTCTTTTTTCCATTGAATATTTTTTCCTGTTTTGTCGAAGATTATTTGACCATAGAGTTGAGGGTCCATATCTGGGCTCTCCACTCTGTTCCACTGGTCTATGTGTCTGTTTTTATGCCAGTACCATGCTGTCTTGGTGATCACAGCTTTGTAGTAAAGCTTGAAATCGGGTAACGTGATGCCGCCAGTTTTGTTTTTGTTTTTCAACATTTCCTTAGCAATTCGGGGAAACTGTGGAAAGAACCAAGATGCCCTTCAACGGATGAGTGGATAAGGAAGATGTGGTACATATACACGATGGAGTATTATGCCTCCATCAGAAAGGATGAATACCCAACTTTTGTAGCAACATGGAGGGACTGGAAGAGATTATGCTGAGTGAAATAAGTCAAGCAGAGAGAGTCAAGTATCATATGGTCTCACTTATTTGTGGAGCATAACAAAGAACATGGAGGAGATGGAGAGGAGAGGGAGTTGAGGGAAACTGGAAGGGGAGATGAACCATGAGAGACTGTGGACTCTGAAAAACAACCTGAGCATTTTGAAGTGGCGGGGGGTGGGAGGTTGGGGAACCAGGTGGTAGGTAATAGAGAGGGCACATATTGCATGGAGCACTGGGTGTGGTGCAAAAACAATGAGTACTGTTACGCTGAAAATAATTAAATAAATTTAAAAAATAAAAATATTAAAAGTTAAAAAAATAAATAAATAAAATCTTTTAAAAAATTGCTTCTCAAAATAAAGATAATTTTGCTTCATTCCTTCATTCAGTTGTTTAGTTAGTTACTTAGTTATCTAGTCTTCATGCCCAATGTGGGGCTTGAACTCACCACCCTGAGAGTATAAGTAGCATGCTCTATCCTCTGAGCCAGCCAACCGCCCCTGTTTTTTACTTTAGATATACAATCTGCACCTTAAAAGTTTTAAAAAAATATATTTCATGCTAATTTTTCATGTCACTAACACTTCTTTTTTTTTTTTAAAGATTTTATTTATTTATTTGACAGACAGAGATCACAAGTAGGCAGAGAGGCCGGCAGAGTGAGAGGGGGAAGCAGGCTCCCTGCTGAGCAGAGAACCCGATGCAGGGCTCGATCCCAGGACCCCGAGATCATGACCTGAGCCAAAGGCAGAGGCTTAACCCACTGAGCCACCCAGGTGCCCCTAAAACTCTTTTTAAACATCAGCTTATGTTTCAACACTTGTGTTCATCTTTGGGCTCTTACAAACACAAAGGAAGGCATTGACCATCCTAAAAATAGTAAGGACATGATTCATTATTGATTATTAGGAAATATGCATAGTGTATTTAAATATTTTGCATGAGGAAAATGTCTGAAACATATATTTTGAGTACTTTTCAATTTTCTAACACACCTACTTTTTTTTCCTTCTTGATATTTGATAAGGGCGTTTGAACATTACAAATATATTATCGCCAAATCTTATCCTCAATTAATAAAAAAAAATCATTGGAAAGAATATTGGTATCCAAAGATCACCATCAGAGCTAACATTTGAATATGCCATTTGGAAAAAGGGGAGGAGAGTCAGATAATCTTAGGGGCACATGAGATGCACTTAACATGAAATGTTAAGTTTTAAATACATGGCTAAAAATATGCCTCAACACTTTCAGGTGCAAACATTTGCATGCAACAGAGATGGTTGTTCACTATAATTTAGCACCTGCAATTCTATCCACAGAAACCCATTGGGAATGAGGACCTCAGTAAATTGTGCCCATTATAAACGCCATAAAGCATTGAGGAAGCCAACTATATGGTTTACATGGAATAAAAGATGTGTTTAGATCGATGGCTCCTAGATTTTGTCAAAGCTTTCTATATACTTTTTTTTTATTTTTAAAAATATTTACTTGTCAGAGAGAGTGTGTGCACAAGCAGGGGGAGCAGCAGAGGGAAAATCAGACTCCCTGTTGAGCAAGGAGCCTGAATGGACACTTGATCCCAGGACCCTGGGATCATGACCTGAGCCGAAGGTGGATGCACAACTGACTGAGCCACCCAGGCATCCCAAAGCTTTCTATAGTTTAAACAGTTTTATAGAAACTGAAAGACAAATGTGAATGTTATATGAGATCAATTAACTGGATATTAGTCTTTGCATTTTAATGTTTTCTCTCAGGAAGTGTTGGTAATAGAATTTTGGCCATTTGTGTTATCCAAATTACTGTATTACTATTTTTTAAACCTTCATCTTTTTAAAAGTTTCTTCTTCTTCTTCTTCTTTTTTTTTTAAGATTTACTTATTTTAGAGGGAGAGCCAGGAGGGGGCGGACAGAGGGAGAGGGAGGGAGAGAATCTGAAGCAAATTCCCTGCTGAGTGTGGAACCCAAGGTGGGCTCCAACCCAGGACAATTGCCTGAGATCATGACCTGAGCCAAAACCAAGAGACAGTTGCTCAACCAGCTATGACACCCAGGCACCCCTAAACATGTGTATTTAAGTAATCTCTATGCTGATTGTGGGGCTCAAAGTCATGCCCCCAAGATCAAGTATCGTGTGCTCTACCAACTGAGCCAGCCAATGACAAATCATTTGTCACCCAAATTATTTTCAATATACCTCTTTAACATAAGTGAAGCATTACAGAGTATTTAAAATTCTAACTGATACTGAAATAATCCACATACCAAAAGTGGACAAGATTGAGAGAAAACATGTAGGAATTCAAAAGGAAGATGTCCAGAGAGTTTTAAAAAATGAGATTATGGACCCTGTGGTACCAAGAATGCTTTTCAGTGTAGTGATCATCAACAAGCATAGAGAACACAACTGAGATAGGAATGTGCGTGCACCTGCTTCCACTACCAGGCAGTCCTACTGCCCACCTCTTCATGGATGAGGAACCTACAAGAGGTCTGGCATGGTGTGCACTCTGAGAAATCATTTTGGACAAAGCATTGTTAAAAAAGCAGCTAGAGTTTAATTTCTAAGTTCTCTTTCTTATTATGGTCCATGGCTATGCACGGAACAGAGCCCATCTAGAGCAGCTAGATACTTTCTCTCACTTGTTTTCTAAAGGGTGGAGGCAAGGAGGGGGGCACACGTGTTTTGAGTTTGAAGGGCTGCCCACCTCATATTTAAGATACACATGGTTGGTGCAAGGACCCAAGGTTTATCCTAACAAAACTCTCCTGTCGCTGTATTTATTTCCATTTCTCTCAACTCTTTGACAAAGTTAAATGTTTTCTTTGGAAAAAATGGACTATGGGCTATTGTATTATGGTTTATATTTGTATTCATATATGCAAAGACAATAGATGATAGAAGGGTGATTGGGTAGATCAGTAGATGTTAGATGAATAGATAAAGAAGGAAGGAAGAAAAAAAGAAGAAAGGAAGGAAGAAAGAAAGAAAAGAAAATTGAATGGAGGAAGGGGAAGGATGGATGGTTGGGTGAATGGATGATGGATGGATAGGTGTTGGATGGATAGATAGAAAATTGAATGGTTAGGGGTAAGGGGAAGGACGGATGATTGGAAGGAAGGATGGGTGGATGGGTGATGGATAGATAGAAAATTGACTGGATGGAGTGAAGGGGAAGGATGGATGGTTGGAAGGATGGATGTGTGGATGGATGATGGATGGGTAGATGTTGGATGGATAGACAGAAAATGGAATGGATGGAGAGAAAGGATGAATGGATGGATGGATGATGGATGGATGAATGGATGGATGGATGGATAGACAGATACATAGAATGGTACTTTGATTTCTCCTCTTCTCATGGTAGATTTATTACATATCATCTGCATTACAACATTTGGGGGAATCTGGCACCCCAATGTTTGAACTCTGTAGAGTCAGAGTGTTGGAATACCCATGTCCATGATAGAACTCCACCCACACAGTCTTACAAAGAAATGTCTTTTCACAGTTTCAAATGGCATCTCTTCCTGTTGGCCTACCCGTGTGCTTCTCTTCTGTGACGGCAACTTTTATATCATGCAGGACCATGGTAGAAAGAGACCTGGAGAATCAAAATCTGTGCTTTAACACTGTTCCCTGTGTACATGACATTTGAGAAACACTGGTAGCCTATGCCCAAGTCCGCTCTAGGTCATAAACACCCGGGAGTCGTCATCAAGTATAGTTGGAAAAATAGAATGCGTGGGATAAGAACAGGGCAAGACAAAAGTCACAGAAAAGAAAAAAAAAATGTCCTGCTGGAGATCAGCTAAGTCAGTCTGATGCTGGATGGAGCTGGATTTATTCTCATCAGGATCAGAGGATGGCTCCCAAGTCTGCCCCGCTTGAATATTTTGCCCGTGTAACTCCATGCACCTCCTTCATTATGCATGCCCCAATGGCGCACTGAAGCCTAGGGGTGTGTTTGCATGTCTGCCCCCCAGACTAAGACTGGAGATTTTTTTTTTTAGTACAGAGACTACACTTGAGAGTGCTTGAATGAGGAGACATTCGATCAATTCCAGCGAAATAATGTCACATTTTATTTAGTGGCTGTAAAGAGAGCACAGCAGCCCATGTCTTCATGATCCCTCTGTGCTCCAGGAAAACCCCAGCCTCGCACACCCCGTAGCTTTCCTGAAAATCTGTTAGCAGCGAGGGGTCAGCTTCCACACCTGCGTCCCTGCCTCCAGGTGGCAGGCGTCACATCTGCTGAAGAACCTTCATAGGGTCACACCTGGAGAGCTGTTTCAGCAACGCAGATGCCTTGAAACAAGAGAATGCGTTTTCCAGATAGACACTTGATACTTCTAAGATTGCGTGTTCTCTGCAAACATTCTCCTTCTGTGTGTTTGTACTTGGATTCAGATCCTGAATTTTAACTTCGGCCTCTACGGGGCAAACCCTTCTGACCCGGTGCACAAAGGGCATGATTGAAAGTCACCATACGGGCTTCAGGTCTCTCCTTATCTTGGTACATGTGTCAGGAATCGTGGACCAGACACCCATCTGTGTTCTAGAACTCTGGGCATTCTCAAAGCCTCCCTCACTTTATCCTGCGTGGTCCACAGGTCCTGACTCCCTCCTGTCCTGCCAGCTCTGCGTGGCTCTTTGGGTCTCAGGACAGATAAAGAGCTCCCCAAACTAGCTTCCCATTTACTGACTCATGGAGCTTTAATACTTAAAATTCCTGAAGGTCATTTTCTTCAACTCTATAAGGAATCCACAGTGATGCTCTAGAGATTGAATTATATCAAAATTGAATGATATTGTACAATTTGACGGCTTACAGCTACTATCATGAAGAAGAGGAAATGTTAGAAACCACGAAAAATAAAAATTTGTGTCCATTCCATCATTATAACTCTAACTGCATGGACCTGGCCAGCATCCTCTCCACTGGCTTACCCATAATTCTTATTATTCAAGGCAACATCGAATTCTTTTCTTGATGAGATCTCATCTGATTTCCCTCTGGAGAGCTGAGTAATTGCCCTTCGGAGATGTCTGTGCCCTAATTTTGCGAATTTGTGTACATTTTTCTATATAGGATTAAAGAGACTTTGCAGGTGGGATTATGTCAAGAATCGTGAGATGGAGAGATTACTTTGGGAGGCAAGGGAGTCAGAGCCCAAAGAAAACAGGAGGAAGGAAGCAGAAACCAGAAAAAGAGCTTGGAAGAGTCTGTGATATGAAGGAAAGGGATACAAGACGGAAGAAGCATGTGGCTTCTAGGAACTGGAAATGACAGGAACGAGACCTTCCAGAGGGAACACAGTCTTTGGACCTCTGGACCTCCATTAGACTTCCCGTGTTGCAATATAACAAATTTGTGTTTCTTTACACCAGTAACTTTGTAGCTGTGTTTGTTACAGCAGCATAGGGAAACCACTTTCCCAGATAGAGCAATATTACTATTTTTTTTCATTAATTATTGAAAGATACATTTTATCTATGGCAAAAAATTACACTTTCTGTTGTTACCACATGGAAATGTTCTATATGTCTCAAACTCCACTTTTGAGTGACCCCTTACAGGTGCAGGAATCCCATTACCATTTTTAATCTCTGAGGATGAGATATTATTATTGTTATAAAAGGTTAGTTGTCACACATCCACCCCCCTTTTCAATCCCTTTGGCTAAAAAGCCGTAATGAAGCGAAGCCATAATTGATCTCAGGTGAAAATGGTACACCCTGAAAACCTTTTTATTTTGAAAAATTATGGTTTCACAGGCTGTTGCAAACAAATTCATAAACACAAAGAAGCATGTATGTGGTGGAAAGAACCCTTCAATCGTTTGTCCCAAGGTTAACCATCTGGCTTAACTGGAGTACAATATCCCAACCAGAAAACAGACATTGATATCATCATTTCACCATAGACCTTATTTTGTTTCTAGCACTTTTGTATGTGTGTGTCCTGTGTGTGTCCGTGTGTATAGTGCTATGTGATTTTGTATGTGACTTTCTAGACCATCAAGATGTAAAGCTATTTGACCACCACCACGCTCTCAATGACAGACCCCATCACACACCCTCATCTCCTGCCCCTGGCAACCTGTAATCCCCACCTTCTCCTCTACAAATCTGTCCCTTCAAAATCACCACCTAAGGGAACCATACAGGGTTGTAAACCATGGAAATCAATTCTTTTTTCCCCACTCAGCCTAAGACTATTATTTTACGTTTCTTTTTGGAAGTATGGTAGAAAAATTAAACCCAGGGGACTCAGGTAATGGTCTGGGTTTTGACACTTAGCAGAGTGTTGAAGACAGTACAAGCTGTTAGAGCCTGGAATTCCTTATCGGTAGAACGGGGATAATGGTGTCTTCTCATGGAAAGGTGTGAGGGTAGGAATGTCAAACTAATTACACCGTTGCTTACACAGCAAGATGTCAATTAAAATGAGCTCTTTATTTCACAATGTGAAACAGTGTGGGGGATCGTTTAAAAAATTAAGAATAGAACTACCACGTGATCCAACAACCACACTCTGGGTATTTATCCAAAGGGGGTAAAAATCACTATCTTGAAAGTGTATCTGCCCTCACTCCTGTTCATTGCAATAATATTTACAACAGCCAAGACATGGAATGACCGAAGTGTTCATCAGTGGGAAAGGACAAAGAAGATGTGGTATCTATAAAATGAAATATTATTCAGGCATTAAAAAAAGGAGGAAATCCTGTCCTTTGGGACAAAGGGATGGTCATTGAGGGCATTAGGCTGAGTGTGATCAATCAGACAGAGAAGGACAAATATTTACTTGTGATCTTGCTTCTGTGTAGAATCTAAAACACAAACAAAGAGGGGCACCTGGGTGTCTCGGTCGGTTAAACCTCTACCTTTGGCTCAGGTCATGATCTTGGGGTCCTGGGATTGAGTTCCATGTCAGGCTCCCTGCTCAGTGGGGTCTGCTTCTCCCTCTCTCTCTGCCCCTCTCCATTTTGCTCTTTCTGTTTCTTTCTCTCTAAAATAAATATATCTTTTTTTTTTTTTTTTTTAAGAAACTAATCTGGGAGCACTTGGGTGGCTCACTTGGTTAAGCCTTTGCCTTCGGCTCAGGTCATGATCTCAGGGTCCTGGGATCAAATCCCACATCAGGCTCTCTGCTTGGTGGGAAGGCTGCTTCTCCCTCTGCTGGCTATTCCTTCTGCTTGTGCTCTCTCTCCATCACAAACAGACAAATAAAATCATTTAAAAAAAAGGAAGGAAGGGGGCGCCTGGGTGCCTCAGTGGGTTAAAGCCTCTGCCTTTCGCTCAAGTCATGATCTCAGGGTCCTGGGATCGAGCCCCGCATTGGGCTCTCTGCTTGGCAGGGAGCCTGCTTCCTCCTCTCTCTCTCTGCCTGCCTCTCTCCCTACTTGTGATCTCTGTCAAATAAATAAATAAAATCTTTTTAAAAAAAAAAGGAAGGAAGTTGCTAAAAATAGATGGCAAGCATTCTCACCACACACACACACACACACACACACACACACACACAACTTAGGTGTCTGAGTATTTGGTATGCTTACCCTCGTCTTGGTGATCTTTCACAACATATGTACCAAATCATCATAGTGTACACCTTGAATATATGTAATTATATTTGTCCGTTAATCCTCGGTAAAGTGGGAAAAAATAAAATTAAAAAAATAAGTGATTTGCGTGTGCTTGAAGTTTACCTTTTCCAAGGCAATTCTGCTTCAGAAACCCAGCAAAGCAAGCCCTTTGTCACAGACAAATCCGTGACTGTTCCCAAACCAGCAAAGCTGTCTCTTCACCTTTTTATCTTTACCCTTTAAATTCATAAGACAAGGATATCCACCTTCCCCGCTCTGGAACGAACCATAAACCATAGTCTCATGTCTCCCAAGAATCAAAAATGGCGGATCAAGGACAATACCTTGTCTTCTTCATGTAGTGTGTTTCTGTTCTTCCGTCCGTCCAATCCCATGATGACTCCCTGGAAAGTTCCAATGATGAGAGGAAGGTGCCCCACAGGTAGACAGACTGGCCGTGTGCACTGCCCTGATTCTGATGGGCTTGAATGCTGTCTGGAACTGGCACTTTGCTTTGATGCCGTGAGCCCCCTGTGCAATGATTAGGCGTCTTGGGCATTCTTCTGCCCAGCTCCAATCCATCATGTCTACTGTTAGGAAAACCATGCTCTGAACTCCATCCTGTTTGGTATCATCCTTCCCATCCTCGTTCAGGCAGTGGTGGCCTTGTTTGCAGATGGGAAATAACGTGGGCTTTATAAGGTTCCTCAGATATCTCTGATGCCCCTTTTGGCAAATTAATGAATTCTGTTAATTTGAAGTCCAGTGGCTTAATTACACTCTCTTCACTGGGGTGAAGTCAAGTCTATTATTATGTCTCTCCATAAGGGAGCTTTTCCTTCATCGATTAAAATGAGATGGGATGTTCTGCGGCCTGAAAGTCTCATCCAATATTAATATTAATAATATTAACTACTGAAGGTCATCAGAGACCTGAGGGGAGTTTAATAATGGAGCAGCGGTGGGGTAAGGGGATGGATTTAGGATTTACTCAGTATGTGACTGTGGGATTCTCTTTCCTAGTCAATTTTTAATAACATCTTAATGACCAGTTTCATGATGCCTAAATTAACAGGAAAGGCAACATCTGGTGTTGCCTTCAGCCATAACAACAAGCCCTATGTCTCATATGAGGTTCTGGATTGTTCCAGGGTTCGTAGATCTGGGGATATTTATTCATCAGACTCACCTGTACTGTTTTCTCAAGGTTATTCCTTCACGGTACCCTACCAAAGCTTGGTGAAGTGTTTACATTAGCAGGAAGCATGGTGAGCTCTAAGTTTATAGAATGCTTAGCACATGTTTGGACATTTGCAGACCACTGGGTTATATCAGAGTTAGAAGAGTGCACATTGGGGTGCCTGGGTGGCTCAATCAGTTAAGCACCTGCCTTCAGCTCAGGCCATGATTCTGGGGTCTTGGGATTGAGCCCCAAGTGGGGTTCTCTCCTTCATGAAGAACCTGCTTCTCCCTCTCCCTCTGCCTGCCCCTCCCCCTGCTTCTGTTCTCTCTCAAATAAATAATGAACATCTATTTTTTTTTTTTTAAGTCTCCATGCAGTGAGATTCTGGATTTCTGTTTTTAGGACTCTGTCCTCTGGAATAGTGATGTTCCCCTGTGAAAAGAGTGTTACAGAATATACATAGCCTATGCACGACGTGATAAAACAACTCTGAATCTAAAATACACACCAAATACCATGGGATTATTAGTGTAGAGAGAATATAGATTCTCCCATTCTTGATGCTTCATACTGATTGTTGAAATTCTGCTATTTCTTGCGTTGGGCTCAATGAATTACTGTTTGAAAATGAATCTCTGCCATGCCTTTTTTTTTTTTTTCCCCAAATGCGGCTATTTGAAAATTCGACCTTACCTATACAACTCACATTTCATTTCTCTTGGTGATGCTGGAATATAGGAGACAGATGTAGATTTTATGGCAACAGACTTTATATGACTGCCTGCATATTTCATTGTTATTGTTTGTTACCACTAAAAATGTGAAGCCGGTGTCCATCCTGGTGAAAATTGTCAAGGTAATCAGGCAATGTCCATACTGTTAGATGCTTCCAATTGAAAAGGAAACATGAGATAAATTGTTATCCAGGGACAGGAAACATTATCTCAATTAGTGTCCCATGGGAAAAACAAGAGAGTCCAAGAAGGGGTAGATTAAATGGGATGGGATTAATGGTAGGAGATTGTGTTGGAGGTAGGAGATTGTGTTGCTCAGGGTTCTCCAGAGAAACAGAACCTGTTTGGGGCTTTTTGTTTTTTTTGTTGTTGTTGTATTTGTTCTTGTTTTTGTTTGCTCACCTGATGCCCATCTCATATTTACTGACGCAGCAGCTGTCAAAGTGAATGTGAGGAAGAATCATCCTGGATGTTCCTCTAGATGTAGACTCCCTGGATCTACCTTCTGGAGATTCATCCCAGATAAACCTTTGGTTCTGCAAGTCCCTCTGCTCCACAGGGATCTTGGCAAAGAGCAAATTCTCAGTTCCTGCTCTGCTGTCCTGTATGGGCTTTCCTTCCAGAGCCCTCCATGGCTGGACTGGGCTTTCCTCTCTGCTGGATCTGGTTACCAGGCAGAAGAAGTAGCCTGTCCTTTTCCTGCTGACCTGGCAGTCCTGTGTATTTGATACCACACTCTGCACCTGGGCTCCTTGCAGCTTCAAACCACCACCTAGAAACACGAGCTGACTCCATCCCACCCCAAATTGTCTGTTGCTCACCTTTCTCTCTTCTTCCCATTAATTACAGCCCCCCCCCCCTTTTAGACCTCAACTTTAATGTCACTTTTCCAGGAACGTCTACCTCCGATGCCCCTTGAGTTGGAGACGGGACTCCTACTTCCCAAACACATTCTTGGGAACACGTACTCCACTTTGTGGTGACCTACGTATGTCAAAATGTACGTGATTCGAGGTGTCTTCAGAACCCACAGGTAAACCCTGTGCTGTACCGTCCAAATGTTTAAATAGACAGCGAACAGGAAAGCATCTGGAAGGAGCTGTTGGTGGAAGTGAGGGCATCTTCCACCAAAGGAAGGACTTCCTCAATAAAGGATGCAAACACTCCTAGCCTCCTTTTATTTTCTCTGCCTTGAGGATTTTTCTCTCACACAAGGTCTTAAGCCGAGAAACAGAAGTGATGGAACATTAGTTTGCCTTCCCTGTGCCACCCAGGGCAGCCTCACCAGAGGTCCCCTCCCTTGCCTCATCCCCTCCATCCTGACATCCTCCCTAGTCTCAGGGACTACAATGCACTGGAATGAACACCAAGCATCCCTTCAGTGATGGGAGATGGCTGAAGGTCGAATGAGGTCAACACATACTGGCTGGGGGTAAAAAGCAACACCCAGCTTCCCACCCCGGCAGCCACAGCAATTTCCTTGAGGTGTTGATTGAAACCCAGTGCACACATAAACAGAGAGCCACACTCATTAACAGGCCACTTTCAGGGCCCATCGGACAGTTTCTGCTGATGTACTCATCGCGAATGGCTGAATTTCCGGAGCACAGGTGCGCGGACAGTTGGCGAGAAGCAGAACCCAGAGTCCTGTCTGTTTGGATATCAATACACTCGACAGGGAACTGAAGGTGGGTCGCTGGTTTGTGGCAGATGGCACGTAGGAGATGCTGTTTCTTCTAGGCAGTCCTAGTTCCATCAGAGGTGGGAGGAAGGAGCAGAGAGATTGCAAGGAAGAAAGAAAGCCACAGACATTACAAAGACGAACTCACCCTAAGTTGGTTTCTTTGGAAGGGAGGATGCATTTCCTGCTGGCTTCCAAGCTCCTAGAGACAGGGGTCTCTGTAGGTCCATCTTTATAACATCTATATGGTTTATCTACCCAAACCTTTGATCTGGGGCAGTGCTCAATGCAAGGACTTCCGTCGAATCCAAACATGTTTAATTCAGTGTGAAGAAAGCACAGCTCAGTGTGCTGGAAATAAACCCGTTGCATTGTCCTCTTCATACGGGGAAATTCAATGGCAATAGAACCAGAGACTTGTTTGGACACACTTGATGCTGTGACCCAAAAACATTAAAAAAAAATAAGTAAATAAATCAGCATGGCAGTTAATTTGCCTGAAATTGAAGACTCATTTTAACAACATAGAGGTGAAACTAAGATTTTTTTTTTAAAGATTTTATTTATTTGACAGACAGAGATCCCAAGTAGGCAGAGAGAGAGAGAGGAGGAAGCAGGCTCCCCGCGGAGCAGAGAGCCTGATGCGGGGCTCGATCCCAGGACCCTGTGATCATGACCTGAGCCGAAGGCAGAGGCTTTAACTCACTGAGCCACCCAGGCACCCCAAAACTAAGATGTTCTTAATGGGAAGTCAACAAGACCCCCCCACCTCATCCAACCGCCAGCACCCTGGAAGTCACCTGCAAGGAAATTGTGCACGACACCATAAGCCAAATGCTTCCAAACCCATTGCCTTCCTTGAACCTCAAGGGAGCACTTTTCATCCAATAACTTCACACCTTTTCCTGGACATCGAGGCTGAAGAAACATTACATAATTCACTCATAATCATACAGATAAACTATACTGGAATTAGCACCTGGATTCCCTGATTTTAGGTGTTTACATTTTCACGTTTCTGTTCACTAAACACATGTCTCCTCTCAAGTTTAAACCAAAGTAATCCACAGATGGTATGAATGGAAAGATAATGCTGACCTTCAGGTGTAACATTATTTGAAAATGTAGGTAGGACGATTATATACGTAGGTGAACCCTGGACTCAGATTTGGTGACTTTCAAAGTTTAACGTGATAAGGAGCGCCTTCATATCGGCATTTTAACTCTAAAAGATCACTTCTCGTCTTGGGTTGCGATATCCCCCAAATATAGCTCCTCTAAATTTCGTTGTGTGTCATTTCATTCATTGAGCTTTGGGAGTCCTGTTAGCTCCACTCCATCACTTATGGTGAGCCGGGTACCTCTATGAAAGACCCTCAATTTCCTCATCTGAAAAATGCCATCATGATCTCTGCTTCCCGTGGTTGTTGCCAAAAGGAAGAACGGGTCAAAGCTCTTACTGAGTAGAAGCGATGCTCTCTGCCTCATCCCTATTGACCACATCAGCACAACCTGGCCGTTGCAGAGAGTCATCAGCACAACCTAGGTAGCAGAAAGACAACAGTCCTCACCGTCCACTCAAGGGATGCCTCTGTGCCCATTGCAACGGGGGTATTGTTGGCTTTGTGGGTCATCACTCAGATCTTAGCCGGAGAGGTTATTTTAGTGTGTCAGGTGCAATGCTATCAAAAAAAAAACAAAACCGAACCAAAGAAGACAGTTGCATCACCGCCAGCACAATCAAGACAGGAAATATTTAATTCACCTCCCAAAAGTCCCCACAGGCAAAGGATACATCCGTAAAACTGACTTGTCCAACATACCAGACTTCCCAAACTACCCCAGGTCTGTGGGAAATAACTCGCTGTGATAGTCCCGCAGGGTTTGAAAACGAGAGCCCACAGCATAAGATTCATGGTTGAGAAACCCTTGTTACCACAGAGCATTCAATACTCATTTATTGACAACAAGCTGTCCACTAATTGCAAGCCATGTTGAAAACTATGGGGAATTCATGCAAGTCAAACAGAAACTCGGGACAAAATCGGGTACGTAAAAGGCGTTAGGTCACTCCGGTGCACAAAGAGGATCATTTGTATTTTCGACCCCATATCACTGTGATAGTAAAGAAATCTAAGTATAATTACAATACCCAGCACCAGCAGTGATATGTTGATGGCTAAGGGCTCCCTTGATGGCTAAGGGCTCCCATAGAAATTACTCCTTTCCTGGGCAATAGGTTTTGTGCTTTAATTGGCCCATTGAATCTAGGAGTTTCTGGCGTCCCTGCATCCAGGGATGTCCTACCCACCAGTGGGCCCATAGAGGATGCAAAAGGTCAGCCCGTCTTCCTCCAGGTGGGATTAATTCAATGATGTAACATAGACTCCAAAAGTGGTTTCTGCTGTGTAGACCCTGGGCAAGCAACATCCCATCATCCCATCAATCAGAAACTCTGCAGTTGGGACCAGCCTTCATGGTTTAACAAGCCTGCCAGGTGACTCTAATCCTTGCTCCACTGGAGAACCAGTGTGTCAGAGTGATAGAACGATGTAAATGAAATGCATGTTATTTACATGACCAAAACATACTTCTTATGAACATGGTCTTCATCTGCAGTTCTTGAAAAACGCTTCAGCGTCAGGAGAAATGGGTGTCTTGTTACTAATGCAGGTGACTTGTGATCCCTTCCTCCTCCATGGACATGGGTTAGTTGCCATGAGAACCAACCAGGTGATTCGAGAGTTGGAGCCTTAAGTCCCACCTGCTAATGTTGACTAAAGGTTGAAATAGACAATGGCCCGTGGCTTAGTCACTCATGATTTTGCAATAAAGCCCCTTATAAAAACCCAACAGGAGCGTTTCTGGACCCTTCCACAGTCCCGTGGGGTTAGGATGCTTTCACACGCTGCTGAGACGAATTCCATAAGAAGGGAAGCTCCTTTGTTCTGGACCTTCCCCTATGACTCTCTGCAACGGCCTTTAGATTCACAACCTGTCTCCTCTCCTCTAATACACTGGTGAAGGCAGGTGAGTGTTTCTTGGAGATCTGTGGGCCATGCTAGCAAGTTAATTAAACTTAAGAGAGAAGGAGTTTGTGGGAACCGACAATCTATAGCCATCTGACCAGGAGCCTAGGGTATATGACTGGTGTCTGAACTGGGGTGTGGGGACAGTCTCGTAGGACGAAGCCCTTAACCTGTGGACCCTGACACTGTCTCTGGGAAGAAGGTGTCAGAATTGGGTTGTAATGTAGGACATTGTAGTTATGCCCAAGAATTGTTTGGTGTTGAGGATGGGGGACCCCTCTGTGTTGAGAACAAGAACTCAAAATGATTTCAGACTCCCATGGCTATAGCTTAAAGATAATCTACATGGTTGTTTCCCTGTTTTCCTGCCCTACCTTTCCCTATCACTGGTTTCATCACAGAGTCCATCAGTCATCAGCGTTCCTGCAAGGATCCTCAGGTTTTTCTTCTTGAGGGCTAGGAGGCCAGCAGTTACCATCAACCCAACATCCATGCCCGTGAGTTCAGTGGTCCTGAATCTTGAGAAAGCCTGTGCCAGATGCAGGGTATTGGCATTAATGAGACATCTCATCTCACTGACAGATTTCTGTGACGAGGAAGACAGACTGAGTAGACGCTTTACATGATTTCCTATCTCCATAAATGCAAATGAATACAGCAGGAAAGCAAGATAGGACCACGGGTGATGGGCTCTTGATATCCACTTTCCTAAAATATATTTCCACCCCATGGCATCCCCCAAATGGCTCCAAGTCTGAGTGCTGTCCTGATTCTCCAGGAGCATGCTTGTATTTCGCCTAGGTCTGGTTATGCAACAACCTCAGACCAGGGTTTGAAACCGACACCTTGCCGTATTGGATCAAGGTTTGTATCTTTCCATCAAATCAAGTGAAATGCTGTTCTTTCTTCCTAAAATAGGGATTGTTTCGTTCCTGTGTTCTTCATCCCTGTCAGCTGCAACAACAAGTCAGTGGGTATTTCAAGCCAGAACTTAAATGCTCCGTCTCCAATGCCTCCAGTAAACTCTCCAATACTTAATGTCCGTTCTCCTCCTGAACCGCCTGCTAGATTTCCTTCCCTTCTTGTCCTTTTCCACCCTTCCTTCATTCCTTTTCAACTTCTTGCCAGTGTCACTGAACATCTATCAGTGCAGCAGGTTAGGGATTGAAGAAAAGACCTTCCATCAACAAATCCTAAGCAGAATGGAGAAACTTGCATGAAGAGATCATTGCACTATTTCACGTGTAATACTTCTCTGCTTATTCTTGCAAAATAGAAGCAGAATGTTGTCAGTTCCAAAAGCATTATCCTGCTCTGAGTGCCTCCTCTGGTCCTAGCTCTGTTCACTGGGTTCACAGTAGGAAGTTGGTGCCAAGAGTACAGCTCTTTACAGAGACTGTATTGAATTGAATAGACATAGCTTGATGCCTGCCTTTTTAACATGAAAACGGTACATCGTACATGTACAGCCTTTACAACTTTTATATCTAAATAATAGCAATTTGGTGCATTTAGGGTAATGAGTTGAATAAACAGCTTCTCCAACCCATGCCAGGATAAGGAGGAAAAGGACTAGATGCCGCTCACCATTGACCACAGAGCCCGTTTTTAAGGTCTCAAAGATTCAGGCTCTTCAAAACCTATAACCGCTCCAAACCCCTCCCCGTTGGCAAGAGTCTAGCAGGTTAATTTCTCATCCTGAGGAAATTGCTCTAATTTGTATTGACTGTCATTAGCTTCCTCCAAGAATATCGTGGTAGGCAATCACCGACCGCGATCACCTGTGGGTGCCTGCCTGCCAATGCAGCTGTGTTGTAGGAACGTGGGGCGCACGGCCTTTTCAGAGCTTCAGAGCATTAATGAACGGCGGGGTGTTGGAAAAAACACCGTGCCTACGATAGGAAAACCCGGAGATGGATTGCTGCTTTAACGTCTTGTCACCTCTGAGTTCAACTGACTTAGCCTTGGATTTCATTTTTTTTCCCCATTGTTGGGAGGGAAATTTTTCCTCCCTATCCTACGGTTTCTTTGGTCTAAGAAAAAATGGACATGAGATCGAACAGGAGAAAAATTAAACTCGATTGCTTAGAACACTATGGGGGCATGCAGGTAGTTGGGCAATGAAGGCTTTAATGCCATCTTGAGCTGGGAAGCAGGTAGGGCCTGGGACTTCAAGGCATAAAAGCCATTGGGCCGCCATCTTCATCTATCTATACTACAGGTTTTCTAGCTAACTACTGAGAGGAAACCACTATTTCATGGAACTTTGGCTGTATGTGTACCTAATTATATCAAATACTAATCGTAGCAAAGGAGCTAAATAAAATTTTTATAAATGCTGGGAGGCCAGGTTGCTCAGTTGCTGAAGCTTCTAACTCTTGGTTTCAGCTCGGGTCATGACCTTCTAGTTGGGAAGAGAGAGTTCCACACTGGTTTCCCCATTCCTCAGGAATCTGTTCAAAGATTCGCTTCCTCTGTCCCTCCCTCCACGCTCAAATAAATAAATCTTTGAAAACTAACATTTTAAGATGCTAATGTTGAGAGCATTTGAAAGTTTTCCTCATAAATGTCCAAGAAGATGTGCATTTCAAGACATTTGCAGAATATTATGCTTTTTAATTGGACCTGTATAATGTAGTCTCCAAAGAGCTTCACTGTGCAAGCCTTCGCTTGTTTTTTTGCAAACGCACATTTGCATTTTGCAAGGTTGACATGGCATGTTTTTATCTGGGGTTTTGCAATGCTGATGCTGGATTTTGCATGTTATTAAAATATTCTCCTGGCAATCCTAGAGCACTGTTCACGCAGTTGAAGAGTGGCGAGTGAGTTAGTCATGCAGACTATGTGCAAAAGCCTCTCAACTTAGGACACTTCAGCACTATCTTCAATATTTTAGAAAATGCAGAATAGGGAAGCACCCATTATAAACGTTGGCTATTGTCTTAATATTTTCAGCCCTTGAACGTTTATTTACATTTTTCTGTCCTATGAGCATTCATTTCATTTCCAAGTGATGATGATGTTTGGATGAAGCTAGACTCAGCCTGTGTATCACCATTTTATCTTCCACGTTGATACAATAATGGAAGGTGTTAAAAAAGCTGAGTTGAATCCACTTTAAGCCTAGAGGATACAACCCTACCCCTTGAGCCAAAGAATGCAGGAACCCCTGGAAACTGGAAACAGCCAGCCAACAGATTCTCCCATGCAGTCTTCAGAAAGAAATGGTGCCCTGTTAAAAACCGGACCTTGGCTCTCTGAGATGGCGTTTGGATTCTAAACATCCACAAATGTAAAATGACCTCTTTCTTGTAAACAGCTCGGTTTGGGCTAATTGGTTGTGATAGCAATGATTACAATATGTGGTAAATTTGCTGGAAAGTGTAATTGCCGGTTTTCTTTAGATGGTCTGATTGTCCTCAAGTCATCACCTGAGAAGGAGTTCGAGTAGGGAGGAGTTGAGGGTGTCAAGGTGAAAAGAAGAGCATGACATGCTCCCCTTGCAGACCAAGGGAAACAACAGGCTTGTCTGACGGTACTAGGATTCCCAATTGCATTTAATGAACTTTAATTTTCTCTCTGTGCAATAAACAGTGGTTCCATTATGCAACACGTATTCAACCAAACATGTTAAAAATGCATTTTCAGAGAATTATATACAAACAGACTTAAAAATTTCAAAGCTGGGGCACCTGGGTGGCTCAGTGGATTAAGCCGCTGCCTTCAGCTCAGGTCATGATCTCAGGGTCCTGGGATCGAGCCCCGCATCGGGCTCTCTGCTCCGCAGGGAGCCTGCTTCCTCCTCTCTCTCTGCCTGCCTCTCTGCCTACTTGTGATCTCTCTCTCTGTCAAATGAATAAATAAAATCTTAAAAAAAAAAAATTCAAAGCTGATGTCTGTATGGGAGGGTAGCCTCCAACAATATAACCGACTGTTTTTCCGGAAGCCAGAACAATGCCGTGAAATAATTTAATAGAATTTACCTTGTGAAGACTACACATAATTAAGGGTAGAAAGGTTTCCATGTAGGAGGTTTTTAATATGACTTATATTTTAGTGACAGTTTCACGAATACATGAAAATGGTACCTAACCATATGGGCAGTGACAGTAAGTCAACATTGATTACTGGGATTTAATTATAATGACTGCGGGATTCAATAATATAATTCATAACGGCGGCAGCCATACCACCAGCTGTGAATTTTCATCTAAAGATTTCGTTTAGAACCAGATCCTAGAAGTCTATTCATATTAAAAGCGCAGGCAATATGACGGATTTGAAATGTTATAAATGACACGTCGTTGTGGACCCTGCCAGGGCAGAATATTAATATATTTTTTTAAAGTTCCAAGAGAGTCTTCTAAAACTCAAGTGATTTTCATATTCTAGATCTTCGAAACTTAAATCAGGTCTACGTGAGATTCACGATACTGGTCAACCCGAGGCACATTCCTCTCCAGCTGCGAACCTATGACATTAAATTTTATGTGCTTGCAAAAAGGGGTGCTGGGGCAGACAAAGGAATGAAATACCCATTCCGAAAGGGAGTGACAAGAAAGAAGAAAGGATAACAGGTCCTGAGTCAGGTCTGAAACCCAGAGGGGCGAATTTCATGAGACCTTAAGGCTTGAGGTGAATTCTCTTTGGGGCCCTCCTCTGCCCTAGATCCCTGCTGGGGTACTGGCTTTGCCCCTGCAGTTTTGGCAGGCATAGTTTGGGCTCCCAAAGTTCCAGCAGGACTCACCCTTGTGTAGCCTCACCCCTACAGTGATTCTTGGTGTGTGATGGAGTACCATGCCTGTGATGTTCTGGACATCCTCTGAACTGGGTGGAGTTGGCCATAGCTCTAGAATTCTTTTGGGCACAGCCTGTACTGTACCTGTTTCTTCTGGTGCTACACCTTGGGCAGCCAAGAAAATTGTCCCCATTCTGCTCTTTTCTTCGCCCATTCCCAGGGCTTGTTGAACCTGCCATGGGAGGACAAGCCCTGATAATGTCTGTGTTGCGTTCATGGTCATTCTTCCATGGTCTTGGACAATAGTCCTAGCTTCCATTGAGACAGCTGCCCATCTCCTCACTGGATGGTCCTGTGTCCACACCCTTGTTCTTTCCCCAACATACTTTCTCATCCCTTTTGGTATGGACCAGCTGAGAATTTTCCAGATCTTTGAGTTTTTTCTTCCTTTTTGAAGAACAGGATCCTCTGTAAATTATTTCTTTCCCCATTCTGGGCTAAGCGGTCAGATGAAATCGGGCTGCTCTTTCAATACTTTGTTTAGAATGCGCTTGAGCTAAACACCCAATGTCCTACCTTTCAGCCAAATTCTTTGCCACTTTATAGGAAAGTTCACCATTCCTCTGGTGTCCGAGACTATGTCTTCATTTCTGTCTCAGACCTCCTCAGAATGGCTTTACCATCATAGTCCTACAGCCATTCTGCTCACAGGCCCTTGGAGAGTCTCGAAGAAGATGACAGCTCGGTCTCCAGATTCTTTCTTTTCCAAGTCCTCTGCAGAATAACCTTTAAAGGTCCACTCAAGGCAGTGTGGGCTCTTTCTAGCACAGATGTCTACGCTCTCCAAACCTCTGTCCATTACCTAGTTCCAAAGGCGCTTCCAAGATTTCATGTGTTCATTACACCAACACCCGACATCTAGTACCAATATCTGTCTTCATCCACAAGTTGATGTCACAAAATACCCAAGACCAAGTGGCTACATTGGTTGACCAACACTGCTTTGAGCGTAGACAAGCAAAAGTAAAGTGGGTAACCATTGTCAGAAATGAGGAGCAATATTTGGGCATTCACTGTGCTTAAATCTTAGGATTAAATTTTAACTCCTATTATTGTGGGCTGTGTGTCCACAATGGCATGTGGTAAGTGTTCCTGATCTAGAATCCAATCTCTCCTTTCTTTAAAAACCAGAACAAAACCAAAACAAAACAAAAATTGACGATGTGCTCTATTTTGTTTCTACTGTCATGGCAAAAAAAAAAAAAAAAAGATAAACTCTTTCTTCAACAATGGTAATTATGGCACTAGGCTAACAGGTAGGAGCAGAAGAAAGTTTATAACCTGTTTCAGAAGCATGGACTTAAGAATTAATGTGACTGATAAATGGAGGATACATTTTATTAGATTGAGGAGTTGGAATACCCTGGAGATAAATGAGCATGGTGTGATATTTAACTGTGGGGAGGAAGGCCCTTAAAAGCTCTCCATGGGTAAGCTTATTGATTCTGTGAATGCTTGTTCATGGAAACAGGAGAGCAGCATGTCTGGACAAAGCTGCCTTATGTCATTGTCTCTGAGCTATCAGGTAGACAAACACTCTAGAAGGCGGGGTATTGTTTCTAAAGGTACAAGTGCTCATTCAGGGCTGGTGGCATGAGCAACCCAGTGGGTTGAGCATGGAAAGGTGAGGGACGCTAATATTTCACATATTAGTAAAAGAGGAGAAATCCTCGAATGCCAAAATATACTCGTTATCATAACATACAGGAGATCAGTGGAGTGGAGTGCCGCAACACCCGAAGGCATAGAGATGGCCGTCACGATCAATGAAATATTGATGTATTATGAAGTGATTTATGGAACCACGGCAAATAAGAAGAGTTTTTAGGGGAGGAACTGACCCGTTAGGCCCTTATTTACACAGCCTCTTCAACCCCTCTGTCAAAGACTTACAAGTATGTAACCCCTGTAGTGAAAATTTGAAGATACTATGAAGTTTGAAGGCATTAGCCATTATGTCAATTGACAGAATGAGATCTAGAGAGGTAGAAATTGCATACTGAGATTCTGCACTGAAGTCCAAAAATCTTTTGCATAATGGTCGCAAACATAATTTATAATTAACTTAATGATGTTGGGCAGGGTTGGTGGGTAATTCCTGCCAAACCATCCTTCCAGAAATGCTCCACAGTTGGCTATAAACCTGTTTCCCTTTGCCTTGGTTCAATGACACCCGGATCATAGATTTTCATTCTAGGTTCCATTTTTCAAGAAGCGTTTGGGTAGATGCATGAATTCAAAGCAGGTGTTGAATGGGATAAGACAAAGAGTCTACATCATTTCATTTGTGAATCATTCTAGGGAGGTAGAAAGGTGGAGGCTGGTGGAAAGGGGACCCTAGGTATCATGTTTGCAAATATTTGAGTCATGTCTATTTCTAAGATGATCAGATTGTTTTTGTGGGTATCGTTTCTCCAGGAAGGAGAAGTAAGAGGATGTAACAGGATGTCCCATAGAGGGGGTAAGACCTGCTCAGTGAGGGGAGGCTACCTCTGGGAGGTATGAGCATTCCTTCTCAGCAGGTCTTCGGGGAAAAATCTGGAGACTGACTTGACCTGAAGTCTTTACTGTCACTTATCAGATTCTCTGTGGTTGTAATTTGTTTTCCATGAACTGCTCTCTGCCTTGAACTATGTATTAGCAGAAAGGCTATTAGGTCTTTCTTTTTTTCTGGCCACACACTGACCAATTTCTGGTGTCAGATAATTCCTCAATTTCTACGTATTCTGTAATCCCTGATTATCCCAAATTGGACAAAACTCTTTTCGACATCTGCCAAACTGTATACTCAATACCTTTGGGCATCTTAATTTTCAAATTCACCCATTTGTGCTGTGTTTAAACTACTCTCAGCAAATTTAGGATAACCAAATTTACTTAGTCATATGTTAGCCTTCCCAGGATCAGTGTCCTGCTCAAAAAACAGACACACATATACACAGGACATATTCCATTGTTATTGAAAATATTTGAATTACCTAGTGGGGAAAAAAATCTTCAGGACCGTTTATTGCACAAAATTGTAATGTCATTACTCTCCCTCCATGTCCTATCATCTCTTAGCAACATAGTAACACAGGGTCAGGCTGTTCCTTTTTGCATTTCATTGAGGAATGCTTTAGCATCCACAATATTACATTGAATCACCTTCACGAGGTTAATGAAATAAATGATTGAAAAACAAAAGTATGGAAGCAGCCAACGAGTAACTCAGGCAGGCCATCTCACCGCAATTAGGGAACCCCAGACATTCAGAGACCTCAGGTAGCCTCAGAAACCTCCAGTAATGTAGAATCATGACCTTCCTGTGAATTCACTTTTGTTCACTCTCTGTGGAATGACCACGGGGCTACACACTTGCATTTCCAGGCAGGCGATTTAATGTGTATTCCAGATCCTTATCGGAGAAACCACCCAGAAGCACTATGAGGTTACGTTTTTGTTTTTGTTTTTAAAGATCTTATTTATTTGACAGAGATCACAAGTAGGCAGAGAGGCAGGCAGAGAGAGGGAGGAGGAAGCAGGCTCCCCGCTGAGCAGAGAGCCCGATGTGGGGCTTGATCCCAGGACCCCAAGATCATGACCTGAGCCAAAGGCAGCGGCTTAACCCACTGAGCCACCCAGGCGCCCCTCCCCAGGTTACATTTTTGAAAGATGTTTTTGGCATTGCACAGATGTCCAAATACTTTGGAAAACCTACTTTTAAGTAGGCGTCCTTCATGTTTGCTTTCTCTTATTGTCTACTTACATATCCATGAATATTTCCACTGTTTTATCTTATGAAGAAAATAACCTCCTACATAAAATGGAGTCTATTTTAATATGGTTTTTGAGGGCACATGATGCGATGAGCCCTAGGTATTATACACAACTGATTGTACATTAGTAAGAACTAAGGATGTACTGTATGTTAGCTAATTGAATTTAAATAAAAAATAAGTCTAATGTGCACAACTAGCAAATTAAAATGTAAATATGTAATTTATAGATATATAATATTTACATAGTCTTAAGTTTGAATTTATACATTGCCAAGTTATAAAAAGATAGCCTGTATTCATTTATAATGTCAGCAAATTTTCCTGCACAGATGGGATATTAGAATAACTAAGATTATTTGAAATTTATCCAAAGATTAAAATCCTATGGATGTTGACAGATAATTTAAAGAACATAAAATAACTTACAAATCACTTCCTCTTTCTGAATCACAAAAATGTGGGGGAAAGTCAGATATCATGTATTCAATAGTCTGTTTTTATTTTTGCTTGAAATTTTTTAAAATTTCTTTTAGAGCAAGCAGGGGGTAAGACAGATGGGGAGAGAGAAATTAAAGTGAATTCCGTGCTGAGCACAGAGCCCCACCTGGGGCTTAAACTCATAACACTGACATCATGACCCAAGCCAAAACCCTCTGCACCACTCAGGTATCCTTAATAGTCTGTTTTTTTTCTTTTTCTTTAGATTTAAAGAAGAGAATATTATCTACCCTTCTCAGATGTCTTTTTTTTTTTTCAAGAATCTCTATATAACTCTGAAAAGGACATGCATTATGTAGAAAAATGCTATGAACCTTTAATAAATGAAATGCACATATTTTATAAAATACTAATTTGTAGAGGAAGCTGAAGTTAGGACTAAAGTTGCTAGAATTTTTATTGAGATTTTATGATGTTGAAGATGCCGAACTTTTCCACATGGGTTAAGGAAACATTAAACCAATAGCCTTTTGGGCAATTACACAGTCACAATTTCTCACATCATTCACTCTGGAGCTAGATATAGGGCTAACTTATTTCTAAGTCCTGTCTGACTAACGTCTGTTAAATATATTTTGACAGCTGATTGAATCGGGTTGCAAATACATTTTTACTCCTGAGAAATGGATTGTTGACAGTTTTTAGAATTAGTTAAATGCATATTTATTTGATTTCTTTATTTGCATGTTATTTTCTATTTTGTTTACTTTGAAATCCTCATAGATGTGAAAAATAAGAAATTGAAAACATTTATCGAACATTGCAATAACGTGAATGTGGAGAAATGATAAACCATATCGCAATAGACAACGTTTAAAAGAAAACCTGCCATTAATTTCTTTTTGTTGTCTGATTGCTGAGGCTAGGACTTGAAGCTCTATTACAAAGCTGTCATCATCAAGACAGCATGGTACTGGCACAAAAACAGATACATAGATCAGTGGAACAGAATAGAGAGCCCAGAAATCGACCCTCAACTCTATGGTCAACTAATCTTCGACAAAGCAGGAAAGAATGTCCAATGGAAAAAAGACAGCCTCTTCAATAAATGGTGCTGGGAAAATTGGACAGCCACATGCAGAAACATGAAATTGGACCACTTCCTTACACCACACACGAAAATAGACTCCAAATGGATGAAGGACCTCAATGTGAGAAAGGAATCCATCAAAATCCTTGAGGAGAATGCGGGCAGCAACCTCTTCGACCTCAGCCGTAGCAACATCTTCCTAGGAACAACGGCAAGGGCAAGGGAAGCAAGGGCAAAAATGAACTATTGGGATTTCATCAAGATCAAAGCTTTTGCACAGCAAAGGAAACAGTTAACAAAACCAAAAGACAACTGACAGAATGGGAGAAGATATTTGCAAACGACTTATCAGATAAAGGGCTAGTATCCAAAATCTATAAGGAACTTAGCAAACTCAACACCCAAAGAACAAACAATCCAATCAAGAAATGGGCAGAGGACATGAACAGACATTTCTGCAAAGAAGACATCCAGATGGCCAACAGACACATGAAAAAGTGCTCCACATCACTCGGCATCAGGGAAATACAAATCAAAACCACAATGAGATATCACCTCACACCAGTCAGAATGGCTAAAATTAACAAGTCAGGAAATGACAGATGCTGGCGAGGATGTGGAGAAAGGGGAACCCTCCTCCACTGTTGGTGGGAATGCAAGCTGGTGCAACCACTCTGGAAAACAGCATGGAGGTTCCTCAAAATGTTGAAAATAGAACTACCCTATGACCCAGCAATTGCACTACTGGGTATTTACCCTAAAGATACAAACATAGTGATCCGAAGGGGCACGTGTACCCGAATGTTTATAGCAGCAATGTCTACAATAGCCAGACTATGGAAAGAACCTAGATGTCCATCAACAGATGAATGGATCAAGAAGATGTGGTATATATACACAATGGAATACTATGCAGCCATCAAAAGAAATGAAATCTTGCCATTTGCGACGACGTGGATGGAACTAGAGCGTATCATGCTTAGTGAAATAAGTCAATCGGAGAAAGACAACTATCATATGATCTCCCTGATATGAGGACATGGAGAAGCAACATGGGGGGGTAGGGGGATAGGAGAAGAATAAATGAAACAAGATGGGATTGGGAGGGAGACAAACCATAAATGACTCTTAATCTCACAAAACAAACTGGGGGTTGCTGGGGGGAGGTGGGATTGGGAGAGGGGGAGCGGGCTATGGACATTGGGGAGGGGAGGCGAACCATAAGAGACTATGGACTCTGAAAAACAACCTGAGGGTTTTGACGGGTCAGGGGTGGGAGGTTGGGGCAACCTGAGGGTTTTGAAGGGTCAGGGGTGGGAGGTTGGGGGAACAGGTGGTGGGTAATAGGGAGGGCACGTTTTGCATGGAGCACTGGGTGTTGTGCAAAAAGAATGAATACTGTTACGCTGAAAAAATAAAATGGGAAAAAAATTTTAAAAATAAACTGCAAAAAAAAAAAAATTAAATTAAATTAAAATCAAAAATTAAAAAAAAAAAAAAGAAAACCTGCCAAAACTTTAGCGTATCTTAAAGATTTATTTTGTGGGATAGAAAACATTTTGACTTTCCTTTAGCTCTATTTGGGAAGTAATGTGTTATTCTAAATTGATTACTGTTTTAACTTCATGGAAATTTTTTTGATATTAAATCTAATGAAAACTTACTTAGCCATTACTGCCCATGGCTTTGCCCAGCTACAGTAACATCTGCGTAAGAAAGGTGATTAAATATGCTGTCATATGCCTATCCTATGAATATACTCAAAATCTGGAGTGAAAAAGGGTTAAAAGCCATACAGATCTTGATATCTATTATAATCAAGTGTGGAATCCAGAAATAAGTTTGGAAATGGCAGGATTTAGGGTATGAAGTAATGGATGGAGGCTGATATTTCTGAAAGTCAGTTGGGCGTAAGATACTACAAGAACATCCATTTGGATCTCATTATAGGAAAATCACTGACTGGACTCCCTAATTTTTCAGTCTTTTAGGGAGAGTTGCTATAAATGTAAGCTGGAGAGAGTGGTGTGTGTATTAGGAACCAACCCAGACATTTGCTGAAGTGTAAATTGGCTCAGTTGAAATATTTTCCATTAGGGAAAATAGACACATCCTATTGAGAGAAGGGGATTTTTACTAGGGTGGACTGTGCAAATATTTCCATGGGAAAGAAGCATCAAGTTTGAGGAAAGAATCCCTATCAAGAGAGAATAAAGTTTTATTATATACAGTGTTTCATTGTATACACTTGCAAGTGTATTTATGTATCATAATTTATATATACTGTATACATTAGTGTATATATTATATAGTATGTATATATGTATACTGTGTTCCATTTGCTTTATATACTCTTGTTGCCAGAATAAGAAATTGTTTCTTCATACCTTAATGGGCTTGCATAAAATATTAATACATATATTCAATGTATCCCTTTATTCATCTTGAATGCTATTTTACAATATTTCTCTTTCCAAATACAAGATTTG
Source organism: Meles meles (assembly GCF_922984935.1). Lineage (NCBI taxonomy): Eukaryota > Metazoa > Chordata > Mammalia > Carnivora > Mustelidae > Meles > Meles meles. Next base: position 3,238,034 of record NC_060088.1, on the reverse strand, counting down.
GAGTGCAGTATTCTGTTCGTGCCAGAGAAGTAGATAATTTTCTAGGACGAAATACTGATGATAGAAGGAAAGCCTATGGTGTCAAGTTTCTATTCCAAGATGATGTAATAAGAAAAGCATGACCTTTCCTTGTGAATTAAAGAACTGTAACATGGGGGCATGGGGGGCATTATGAGAACACACTCCAGGTGAATGCACACTGCACATTCCTGCCCTCACTTTCTATGTTTAATGTACAATTTTAATTGTACAAACAAAACTGTGTATATCTGGAATTGTTCATTTCTCACGTCAGGATCCAAGGTGACGTTTCTTGTGTTCACTGGCAGTGACCTCAAAAAGCCATCTTCCTATCCTCCCCATCAATTCATCTTTGGCCTTTCAAGCCAAACGGTGTGTGATGGAACATTCTGTAGGAAAGAAAACTTAGAGAACTTCCTTAAATAAAAGCCAATAGGATTGTTGTGCCCACCATGTCAATTAGATTGTATTAGCTTATTCTGCTCACTGATTAGGGCAGGACAAGCCATACGAGGGGCACAGAGAAGGGACAAACAAGAAAAATGATTTTTCTTTTTTTTTAATTTCAGCACTGGCTATCCTAGCTCAGCTGGTTATAGGGCTAAATGTCGCTCCTATGTCCTATCTGAATAGGGGTTCTTGTTTAGTCTGGAACCAGACAGAATGCTTATTTTTTTTTTTTATGTGTGAAACTATTTATTATTTTTAAATATATCTGAATACAAAGATACATAAATAAAAATTTGGAAAGGAATAGGTCCAGAGGTAAATAGTGGTTACCTCTGGGTAATAGGATATGGGGGATTTCTGTCTCCTTATTTACTCATATCAATTTTCTTTTATTTATTTATTTATTTATTTATTTTTATTTGCTTATTTACAGCATAACAGTGTTCATTGTTTTGGCATCACACCCAGTGCTCCATGCAGTACGTGCCCTCCCTATTACCCACCACCTGGTTCCTCAACCTCCCACCACAACCCCCCACCCCCCCCCCGCCACCCCTTTATAACCCTCTAGTTGTTTTTCAGAGTCCATAGTCTCTCATGGTTCATCTCTCCTTCCAGTTTCCCTCAACTCCCTCTCCTCTCCATCTCCCCATGTCCTCCATGTTATTTGTTATGCTCCACAAATAAGTGAGACCATATGATACTTGACTCTCTCTGCTTGACTTATTTCGCTCAGCATAATTTCTTCCAGTCCCGTCCATGTTGCTACAAAAGTTGGGTATTCGTCCTTTCTGATGGAGGCATAATACTCCATCGTGTATATGGACCACATCTTCCTTATCCATTCGTCCGTTGAAGGGCATCTTGGTTCTTTCCACAGTTTGGCGACCGTAGCCATTGCTGCAATAAACATTGGGGTACAAATGGCCCTTCTTTTCACTACATCTGTATCTTTGGGGTAAATACCCAGCAGTGCAATTGCAGGGTCATAGGGAAGCTCTATTTTTAATTTCTTCAGGAATCTCCACACTGTTTTCCAAAGTGGCTGCACTAACTTGCATTCCCACCAACAGTGTAAGAGGGTTCCCCTTTCTCCACATCCTCTCCAACACACGTGGTTTCCTGTCTTGCTAATTTTGGCCATTCTAACTGGTGTTAGGTGGTATCTCAATGTTGTTTTAATTTGAATCTCCCTGATGGCTAGTGATGATGAGCATTTTTTCATGTGTCTGATAGCCATTTGTATGTTTTCGTTGGAGAAGTGTCTGTTCATATCTTCTGCCCATTTTTGACATGATTATCTGTTTTGTGTGTGTTGAGTTTGAGAAGTTCTTTATAGATCCTGGATATCAACCTTTTGTCTGTACTGTCATTTGCAAATATCTTCTCCCATTCCGTGGGTTACCTTTTTGTTTTGTTGACTGTTTCCTTTGCTGTGCAGAAGCTTTTGATCTTGATGAAGTCCCAAAAGTTCATTTTTGCTTTTGTTTCCTTGGCCTTTGGAGACATATCTTGAAAGAAGTTGCTGTGGCTGATATCGAAGAGGTTACTGCCTATGTTCTCCTCTAGGATTCTGATAGATTCCTGTCTCACGTTGAGGTCTTTTATCCATTTCGAGTTTATCTTTGTGTATGGTGTAAGAGAATGGTCGAGTTTCATTCTTCTACATATCGCTGTCCAGTTTTCCCAGCACCATTTATTGAAGAGACTGTCTTTTTTCCATTGAATATTTTTTCCTGTTTTGTTGAAGATTATTAGACCATAGAGTTGAGGGTCCATATCTGGGCTCTCCACTCTGTTCCACTGGTCTATGTGTCTGTTTTTATGCCAGTACCACGCTGTCTTGGTGATCACAGCTTTGTAGTAAAGCTTGAAATCGGGTAACGTGATGCCACCAGTTTTGTTTTTGTTTTTCAACATTTCCTTTGTTTTTGTTTTTCAACATTTCCTTAGCAATTCAGGGTCTCTTCTGACTCCATACAAATTTTAGGATTATTTGCTCCAGCTCTTTGAAAAATATCGGTGGAATTTTGATCGGAATGGCATTAAAAGTATAGATTGCTCTAGGCAGTATAGACATTTTAACAATGTTTATTCTTCCAATCCAAGAGCATGGAACAGTCTTCCATCTTTTTGTGTCTTCTTCAGTTTCTTTCATGAGTGTTCTGTAGTTCCTCGAGTACAGGTCCTAGACCTCTTTGGTTAGGTTTATTCCCAGGTATCTTATGGTTCTTGGTGCTATAGTAAATGGAATCGATTCTCTAATTTCCCTTTCTGTATTTTCATTGTTAGTGTATAAGAACTGATTTCTGTACATTGACTTTGTATCCTGCCACGTTACTGAATTGCTGTATGAGTTCTAGTAGTTTGGGGGTGGAGTCTTTGGGGTTTTCCATATAAAGAATCATGTCATCTGCGAAGAGAGAGAGTTTGACTTCTTCCTTGCCAATTTGGATACCTTTTATTTCTCTTTGTTGTCTGATTGCCGTTGCTAGAACTTCTAATACTATGTTGAACAAGAGTGGTGAGAGTGGGCATCCTTGTCGTGTTCCTGATCTCAACGGGAAGGCTGCAAGCTTTTTCCCATTGAGGATGATATTTGCTGTGGGTCTTTCATAGATAGATTTTATGAAGTTCAGGAATGTTCCCTCTATCCCTATACTTTGAAGCGTTTTCATCAGGAATGGATGCTGGATTTTGTCAAATGCTTTTTCTGCATCAATTGAGAGGACCATGTGGTTCTTCTCCCTTCTCTTATTGATATGTTCTATCACACTGATTGATTTGCGAATGTTGAAACAACCTTGCAACCCAGGGATGAATCCCACCTGGTCATGGTGGATAATCTTTTGAATGTGCTGCTGGATCCTGTTTGCTAGGATCTTGTTGAGAATCTTTGCATCCATATTCATCAGTGATATTGGTCTGAAATTCTCCTTTTTGGTAGGGTCTTTGCCTGGTTTGGGGATCAGGGTAATGCTGGCTTCATAAAAAGAGTCTGGAAGTTTTCCTTCTGCTTCAATTTTTTGGAACAGCTTCAGGAGAATTGGTGTTATTTCTTCTTTGAAAGTTTGGTAGAATTCCCCAGGGAATCCGTCAGGTCCTGGGCTCTTGTTTTTTGGGAGGTTTTTGATCACTGCTTCAATCTCATTACTAGATATCGGTCTCTTCAGGCTGTCAATTTCTTCCTGGTTCAATTTTGGGAGTTTGTAGCTTTCCAGGAATGCATCCATTTCATCTAGGTTGCTTAGCTTATTGGCATATAACTGTTGGTAATAATTTCTGATGATTGTTTCTATTTCCTTGGTGTTAGTTGTGATCTCTCCCTTTTCATTCATAATTTTATTAATTTGGGCTTTCTCTCTTTTCTTTTGGATTAGTGTGGCCAATGGTTTATCGATCTTATTGATTCTTTCAAAAAACCAGCTTCTAGTTTCATTGATACGTTCTACTGTATCTCTCGTTTCTACCTCATTGATCTCTGCTCTAATCTTGATTATTTCCCTTCTTGCATGTGGAGTTGGTTTGATTTGTTGTTGATTCTCCAGTTCTTTAAGGTGTAGAGACAGCTGGTGTATTCTGGATTTTTCAATGTTTTTGAGGGAGGCTTGGATGGCTATGTATTTCCCCCTTAGAACCGCCTTTGCTGTATCCCATAGGTTTTGGACCGAGGTGTCTTCATTCTCATTGGTTTCCATGAATTGTTTAAGTTCGTCTTTGATCTCCTGGTTGATCCAAGCATTCTTAAGCAAGGTGGTCTTTAGCTTCCAGGTGTTTGAGTTCCTTCTGAACTTTTCCTTGTGATTGAGCTCCAGTTTCAAAGCATTGTGATCAGAGAATATGCAGGGAATAATGTCAGTCTTTTGGTATCGGTTGAGTCCTGCTTTGTGACCCAGTATGTGGTCTATTCTGGAGAAGGTTCCATGTGCACTTGAGAAGAATGAGTATTCTGTCGTTTTAGGGTGGAATGTTCTATATACGTCATGAGGTCCATCTGGTCCAATGTTTCATTCAATGCTCTTATTTCTTTATTAATTTTCTGCCTCGATGATCTGTCTATTTCTGAGAGAGGCGTATTAAGATCTCCTACTATTATTGTATTCATATCAATATGACTCTTTATCTTGATTAATAGTTTTCTTATGTAATTGGGTGCTCCCATATTGGGGGCATAGATATTCACAATTGTTAGATCGTCTTGGCGGATAGTCCCTTTAAGAATTATGTAGTGTCCTTCTGTATCTCTGACTCAGAATGCTTATTTTTAAAAAAAATGCAGTACCTCAACTCAAAACAGTTGAGTTACTAAGTGTGTCTTCAACTGACAAGCATTGATACCTGTAAATCCAGAGACAGCATGACTAATTGTTTTTATTTTTGCCCATTGGAAAGAATCTTCAGTTCTCTTCTCCTGCCCTCAGTGTCCACGCATTTTTTTTTTAAAGATTATTTGAGAGAATGATCAGGGGGAGGTGGAGAGGGAGAAGCAGACTCACTCTTGAGCAGGAGGCCCTCGATCCTCAAGGAGGATCCTTAATCCCAGGACTCCAGGATCATGACCTGAGCTGAAAGCAGACACTCAACTGACAGAACCACCCAGGCACCGTGATGTCCATGCATTTCTAATCACATCCATGCCAGACAAAAATCGACACTATATGGATCTCTAGTTCACTGCCCGTCTGTTAGTTATGGACAGTGAATTAACAAGGCTGCCCAGTGCCCCAGGTCAGGGAAGGGATTTCGTGAAGTGCTTACCAATGTTTTCAGTATGTGTATGCATCTCTGTAATGGCCGGACTTAGTACTGCATTCATACGCTTTCTGATGCCTGGCTGATCAGTAACCTCTTTTATTTCCCCCCGAGCCTTGTAGCTTCGATGGCTGTCAATTTAGCTACATTCTGAGCCATTCTGAACAGATTTCAAACTCAGAAGGCCTCGCAGGCCATCAAAGAGAAACCAAGTGCCCCATGTCACGCTTTCAACTCTTGGTATGAATAAAATATTTTGTACATTTATAGAACAAATGACTTTTAAATGTGATATTTTATTTGGTGACATTTCATGGAAGGGAAAGAAAAAATAAACGTTTCATTTATGATGAATGGCAGGTCGCGAGGTTGGGGGAATCAGACCAACTTTCCCAGCTGTGCTTGGAACCGTGGCATCTGAGATTTTCCACGGGCGCTCTGAGCTGCGTGTGTGATAAAGCATCGCAGAGCAAGCAGAACACGGAAGGCTGCGAGGAAGAGATCCTGCCCAGCCTATTTATTGCCAAGTGTTTAAAGAGAACAGAGACCGTCTGCAGGGGTTCTTGCAATCAAAGCATCCTGTGTGAGCTGCCCTCGCAGCATATAAAAGGCTGTGACCGTAACCTTCTCCAGCTCAATCCCTTGTCAAGTCTCTTCTGTCTTTCTAAACACCTGTGCTGCCTTCTCTACTCGGCATGTGAGCGCCTGTTACAGAAATATCTGACTTCGTCCCAGGAACCGAACCATTTGTTCTACTTTCAAAAGTCACTTGGTTATGGCTCCTTCAGGCATGGTGGGGATGATCTGAAATGATAGGAGTTGAAGGCCTGGATCGGTGGTCAACTGTTCATTAGCAGCGTGCTTGGAAGTTTTCTGAAGACCCTTGTACGGGAGTTCATAAGCTCTTGGATAAGCAAGTTTCCACCCAAGAGGTTAGGAAACCTTTGTAGTGTCACTCAGCAAATCTGTGTTCTTCTGGGTCCCTGCAATGTTTCCCTTCGTTCCTCTGAAGAACACAGGCAGGGAATGACAGAGTTCATGGGTAATCATCTTAGGTGGTAAACACAGCTGCCAGATATGGGGAAGGAATCGTGATCTGTCTGGTAGAAAACGGCATCTTGGTGAGAGACGCCCACATAGAACCGAGTTGGTCCTTGCAGGGATGCACTGTTTCTCCAACACTTGAAAAAAAAAAAAAAGAAAAAATCGTCATTGTTATCAAGCAAAGCCTCTACATTGTTTGACATGAGAGAAATTAGGAAACATTGGGCAGTTGTAATATCTTTTAAGTCTAGGAAAAATAGCTTGGAGATAAATAATTAATAATAACAATTACTTCATGTGTCAAAGAAATTTAAAGAGATTTCCTAAGTATGTGGACAGGACTTCATACCTGACATGTCTAAAGTTTTAGATTGTGTTGCCAGAAGGAAAAGTCAAGAGAGGCTTCATTTTTCAGAAATATAAGGTCAGTATTTCGGAATGGGAACCTAACTGTCCTCCTTGAGTCCCTGTCTCGCAAACAATTCTGAATGATTAAGACAAAAGCTGTGTTATGATCAAGTAAGTTGGATATGTTCCATGAACTAAGATCTTTAGCATGTGATTGGTTTCAAAATGTCTTTAAATATAGAAGCCGATATCTCTTTGTTTAGGTTCAAATCTCCCCAAATACAAGAGACCATAGGAACTTTTTTGTGGAACTAATATTTACCTCCTAAATTATAGCATATTTCAGTTGTTAGGAAATTGCTTGCAATGAGAAAACTGCCCATAGCCTGCATTTCTCATGAAGAATATTCTTATGTAATCCTTTACAAGACAGTGAAAACTTCCCAGACATCCATGGCCACTGATAAGATCTACCCAAGATTTATAAGAACAAGAATCTTACTTTCAGTTAAAAACAAAACAATGCAAAACAAGGGACTCAAAAAGCTAGCTGATGAGTAAACAGATACATAAACAAGTGATGAAAATTTATCTGTCGTATGCCAAGAGTATGAAAATGCAGACCATGGTATTCAGGTCTAGAGGTCTGAAATGAGAAAGCCATGAGCCCATAGAACTAAATGCTATAATAATGTGGGTATGACCATTGTACAATTTCATGTGCAGTGTAACAGTATCTAAAAACAAGTATCAAATTTTACATCAGGAGTAGGAGATGCTTTAAACACATCCCCTGTAGTGACTTACTTGGTTTAAATGTAATAGCTTTCTGATCCTCCAGGATTTCCCTTTTATTTGTTTTGTTAGGCATGCATTTCAATTTATAGAGTTGCAATATTGTAAATGTTTGAGTGGGGATGTTTGTACCCTCCCCCCCAAAAAACCTCATCTGGTATTTATGGAGGCAGAAGACTCCTTGCCATTCTTCAAACTTAACATAGAATGGACAGAACAGATGTTAGAACATCTGTTTCCAACTATAATAGAGGGACCCTTCTTCTACCAAACAACTGTAAAAGTGACAAGATATATGAGCTGTTATACAAGACATTGGCCAATGGGCACCCAAAATGGTGGGCACTTAAGGAATTTGTACCATGAGCTTGGCTTTTTGCCTAACTACAGACTCCAACCTGGTGACCTGATGGTTACAAAAAGCAAGATGGTCCCTCTGAGTGGAAGTCACTCTTGTCTGAATTCTTAGCACCTGCTGTGGCTAGAATTTGTGGGCCAGGCAATGGGAAAGATGGCGCTGTGCATGCACGTGATCCAAAATCTAGGAGAGTGTCCTTGAGTCTCTGTATTGGAGATGCTACATGCCAGAGAATAGGTTCAAAGAGGGTGATTATGGGAAAGAAATATGTGGGCATGACTTTAAGATCTTGAATGTCCCAGCCAGCCAGAGTAGATCCACCTAATTGGTGTCTCATGCATTGCGGAACTCACCTAGTTATCACAAATGTAGATATGAGCACGTATAAATAATTCTGAAAGGCAGACAAGAAAGGAATGCCTTTTTTTTAACTTTTTCTTTTTTTTAATTTTTGAGTATTCTATATGCCCAACATGGGGCTTGAACTTATGACCCTGAGGTCAAGAGTTGCATGGTCTACTGACTGAGCCAGCCATGGGCTCTGAGAATGTTTTAGTAGCATTTATCTCTGGGAACAGAAGAGTGGGTTTGTTTAGGGTTTTTTGTTTGTTTTGATTAGTGAGCGACTTTTCATTAGTGGCTGCTTGTCTGAAAGAAAGTTCTTTACCCTTATCAGACACGATTTTCATCATTAAAAAGTTAAAAATGTGTAAAATTTGATGAAAAGTATACCCCTAGTGGGTTTTTTAAAAAAGAATGTATATTTTGCATGGTCTTTTTGCATTATTTCTTACTGGACACTATTATCATCAAAATCTGGGCTTCTAAAATGTTCCATTTAAGGAAAATGGCCAAGAAAATTGAAGCCCTATCTGTGATGTGGGGAATTAGAAGCAAGTTCACTTTGGGTAGAAGACAACGTGGATAGCGGTTCTTTGCAAGGAAGCTGGAAATGCCTCGAGAAATAGGTTACAATTATGCAGTAGAGCTTTTCGTGCTCAGGGTTGTCTATGAAGAAATTTGTTCTGACAGGGATGAGTTTGTGGACATGGCCACCAGCCTGTCACTGTAACGGGTGAATGAAAAGCTTCAAAATCCTGAAGCAAATCACTGCCTGCCCCAGCCCACAAATGAAGCAGGATTCCCAAAGTCATGTTTATCATTGTGTTATCAGCACAATTCAGTTTGATAAAGATTGAATAACCAGACAAAATAACATTACTCAATGCCTAGAGATTAGAGGCACAAAACAAGTGAAAGGAGATAAAATGGAAAGTCAACGTATTTTCTATGGTGATCTTCAAAGCGTCTTAGTGAGAGCTCAGATAGTTGTGGCTGTAATGTACCGTGAATGCCATTTTAACAGTTAAATATAAAACCTGATGTAATAGAAGTAATTTGAGGTAGTATTGTTCTGCTTGGCATATAGAGTTGAAATATATTGATTATTTGTAAATATTTTTAAGCAGCTGAAGAATATTAAACATTTGAAGGAATAAACCTGAATTGAAAATAAAATAACATGTTTATGAGCTTTACATATTTTATGGAGAGAAATACTAAGCCTACTACAATGCTGAATTCAAATGGGGTTCTTAAAAAAAAACAAACAACAAACAAAAAAACAAAAACCAACTAATTCCTTTTCAGCTAGAAACTTATCTGAAAAATACTGTGACTTCTATTGCAAAATTATACTGCATGTTTTCCTAGCATGTTAGAGTTCATTGATTTGGAAATGAGGGAAAGTAGACACCTTATTTTTGAGTTTCTTTTTCAGTCCCCCTCATGAATAGGAATCCACAACCTCCTGTAGCTGCTTATATAGAAGACAAGTAACAGGAGCCAATCAGGGAAATTCACATGACAAAATCCCTTCCTTTCCAGTTTATATGCTTAGCTTTGTGCATTTATCTTCTTGTCTTCTAGTGACTTTTAAAACATATCATCTATGCAGTCTTTTGGAGAAAGTAGTTCACTTCCATGCCTTTCATGAATAATTTTTTTGCCATTTACTATTATAGGACTTTTAAGATAGGATGAAACTAGTTTAGAGTGTGTGCATGTATGTGTTATGATGTTGGGGAAGGTTTTTTTCACCTTCATTTGCCGCTTAATTAACTAGCAGCAGACACACTGCCATAGGCCATCACTGTGTCCTTGCCACGCTTTGCCAAGGCTCCATGAGCAATAAATAGTCAGTTACCTCTGTTCTCTTTATTATTTCTTTCCTTTTAGGTTTTTTCTTTAATTTTTTTTATTTTACTACCTTCTTAAGAGGAAGTATGGGTGGATAACAATAAGCATGTTTTCTAATAAGAACGTGCAGAGCTATAAATGTTCCTCTAATACTTCCCTACCTGCATCCTCACAAATGAATATTCAGGTGTTCGTGTTCTTATCACTCAGAGTGAGATATTTTGTAGTTTTCCTTGTGATTGCCTCCTTGAATCAAGCCTCATTTACAAGAGGGATGGTGGAAAGGCCATACAAGAGAAATTACCAAGAAAAGGAGGAAAATTGGGGGTTTTGTTTAGTGACTGTCTACATATATCAAAATGTCCAATTCTGTACTTTAAATATTTGTGATTTACTGTATGTCCATTATACCTCACATGTTCCAAAAAAATTGGGACTCTTTTTTTTTTTTTTTTAAAGATTTTATTTATTTGACAGATAGAGATCATAAGTAGGGAGAGAGGCAGGCAGAGAGAGAGAGAGGAGGAAGCAGGCTCCCTGCCAAGCAGAGAGCCCGACGCGGGGCTCGATCCCAGGACCCTGGGATCATGACCTGAGCGAAAGGCAGAGGCTTTGACACACTGAGCCACCCAGGCGCCCCAAAATTGGGACTCTTGTGAAATAAACTGTGACATACTGACTTCAAGCTTGCTCAAATCTTCTATTGACTTCCATATGCTTACTGATTTTTTTCTTTTTTCTTTTTACATTTTATCAATTATTAAAGAGGGGGAATTGAAATCTGACCCATTGCAATCCTATTGGTCTTTTACTTCTAGTATTTGTTATTTTAGAATTTGGCATTTGAGGTTCTAGTATTAGCTGTGTAAATGGTTAGAAGTATTACGTTCTCTGTGAATGGAGCCCTTTATTATCACAAAGTGACGTTCTTTGTGGTGTTTATAGTGTAAATCTTTAAGCTGTCACAAATTTACCTACTAGTGATATTATTTCATGCATAATATAAGGACTTTAGACTAATTTACTTTATTCTCTTAGAATGGTTAATGAGCATTCCTACACTCCTGATCTCTTTGCCATCTTGTCATGCATTTTAACTTTACATATGCTAGAAATCACAAACTACATTTTAGCTTTTGTTTACCTATTCAATTATCTCCTAAAATGATTAAGCAAGAAGGAAAAATCTGACCCACGGACCCAAATACTTATCACTGTAGCTCTCAACTGCTTTGATTAAATCTATAGTTTTACCTGGCATGATATCCCTGTGGACTGAAATTTCTTATACTGCATATATGCTTGTGTTTTTGATGTTTGTACATCCAAAAAAAAAGTTTTCATTGTTTTTTGAAAGATATTTTTGCTTGATATAGATTTCTAGGTGGACAAGTTTTTTTTTTGTTTTGTTTTGTTTTTGTTTGTTTTGTTTTTTTTTTTTGTTTTTTTTTTGTTTTTTTAGTTATTAGCACTTCTATAAATTTTGTTGAATTTTGCTTGGGGAGCAATTACATTAACTTGAAAACAGTTTGATCGTGATCTTTCCAGATTTTGCTTTCAAGTTTTTCTAGTTTTTTTTTTTTTTTTTTTTTAATATGAGAGTCATGCTCATTTCTTGATCTCAGTGTGAGTAAGGTAGTTCTGGGAGAGTGGAGTCTGTAGGACACTTAGACTTCTGGTACAATGGGTAAACTATACCTCAAGAGAGACTAATAAAGTCAAAGTGTGTAGGAGTTGAAAGTGTCTAACCATGGCTAATTGATCATTAGACCTCAGAAAATGCAGCAGCCTGATAGATGCAGCTTGATGTAGAAAAAGGGAAGACATTTCCTCAATCTGTGTGGCAAAAGCATAACTCAGTATAGTGGGGAATCACTGTGTCTCACCTCATGCCCAGACTCATGGCAATTCATAGATGCAGAACCTTCCAATGGAGGAGGGTATGCTTGAGGAAAGACCCTATAATTAATTAATAGGTGTGCAGCAAAACCGAAAAGTTCCCCTATGCCTTACTCAGAGGGACTTGTGGTCGTTTTCCTGGATGAATATGAATAAGGGTAAAAGGAAAACCTCCAGAAATCTTTAAATACTAAGATATTCATATATTAAATAGTTATACCCATATTAAATGATTTTTTATATTCACTCTTAATGTGAAAGGAATGCCATACAGCAGATTTTTATAGTGAAATGATATACAGTTATATTCAATGTAAATCTCTCTAAAAGATAAGTCTAATAAATTAGTCATAAATCTAAGTGATAATCACATGAAATGACTGAGGAAGCCATTTAAATCAGAAATCTTTGTAGTTTGTTTTTTCTTTTGGGAATTCCACATTTAGTTTGATGTTTTTATTAATTGCCCCTTGAAACAAGAGTGATTTTTTTCCCCTGATGATTTCTCTTTGAGAATATGAAGACAAAGCTAGGAATTTTCATGGTTCTACCCATTGTCAAGAGTGTATATTTTTATTAGAATTCATGTAATAGATGCACATTGTATTTTTTTAAATGTTTCTGGGTCTACAATAATCCTGGGTCATGCTCAGTTTTTACCAATTAATGGAAGAGCCTCTTTTGAGTGTGTTTGCAAAGAACAACCATCCATCTGGTTGGAAACCTACATGAGCTTCTCCCCTACCCATTATTATTATTATTATTATTATTATTATTATTATTATAATTATAATTATTTGACAGAGAGAAAGCAAGAGAGGGAACCCAAGCAGGGGAAGTGGGAGAAGGAGAAGCAGGCTTCCCCTCTGAGCAGGGAGCCTGATGTGGGACTCAATCCCAGGGCCCTAGGATCATGACCTGAGCAGAATGCAGACACTTAATGACTGAGCCACAAAGGCACCCCTCCCCTACTCATTAAGAAAATATCCACTTGTCTTCTGAGGCCTTTAGAACCAAGAATGCTGATAGTGTGCTCAGTATACAGAACTATTTTTGTGGCGTACAGCATGATGGCCCCTTCAGATGGCAGCTACTGTTGGAAAACTAATGCCTGTCTCATTTATTTTTGTTAGACTCAGGGCTCATAAAACCTGATCAGAAAAAAGGTAACAATGGACAATTTCCTTTAATTAGCCCAGTGATGTATATATAGACTCTAAGGGTTTTCCATGGTTATTTGTCGATAGGTTGGAACAAAAATTTTAAAGGTTGGTTTAAACCTTTGAGTTTTTTTTCCATCTTGAATTATGTGGCAGGCCTCAGGGTAATCAGAACCCTCATATAAGGAAGGCAGGGCTGTCAAAGAACCTAGAAGGTACCATATTCACAGGGTTTTGGAATAAGGGCATGGATGTCCTTCAGGATCATTATACTCTCTCCCACATCATGTAATCTAGAAATTCTCTGGTTACACCCACACCCTCCAAAATGGTCAGACCCATGTACCTGAAGAGAGGTTTAACAAAAAAATGTGTTTCAGTGTTATCGGTAGCCACTCCAAAATGGGAGAAAAGTCCACCCACAGTAGAATGGATTAATGCATTGTGCTCCATGTAATACAGTTCAGCCATGAAAATGCATAAAGCAATGTTGCGCATACCCATATGCATGCATCTCACAAATATAATAAAGAGCAAAAGGAGGAAAATGCCCAAGATTACATGGGAAGTGGCACAGAGCAACTTTGTGCTTCTGGGAAATGTTTAGATTCGTGATGTAGGCTGTGGGTAACATGGTCTTTGTGCCTTTTTTTTTTTTTTTTTAAGTATGGAGCCCAACACGAGGCTTGAACTTGCAACACTGAGATCCAGTCCTCAGCTACGATCAAGAGTCAGATGCTGAATTGAGCCACCCAGGTGCCCCCTTTGCTTTTTTTTTTTTTAATACAAATAACTGAGCATTATTGGTTACCTTTTTTTGTGATTTGCTGCATAGACAGAATAATTTTTAAAGCTCACAAACACTCAAATTGTTAATGATGCATACACTCAAAAAATGAATCACTCCTTTGAATTTGATAAAGGTGCAAGCTTTTGGGGCAACTGTACAGCCCATGTTAAAGGAACACTCTTTCTGTGAAGAAGAGAAGTTTATCTGTATCTGTTCTCTCAATCTTCTACTTACTTATCTATTCATCTATCAACCTTTTATCTCTCATCAACTACCTATCTCTCTTTTCTAATATGTGGCTTGGCGTTTCCTCTTCTTAATAATAACTGTTGATAAGAGTGCCTGGGTGGCTCAGTCATTAAGCATCTGCCTTTGGCTCAGGTCATGATCCCAAGATCCTGGGATCGAGCCCTGCATTGGGTTCCCTGATCAGCAGGAAGCCTGCTTCTCCCTCTGCCTCTGCTGCTCCCCCTGCTTGTGTTCTCTCTCTCTGCCAAATAAATAAAAAATAAAATATTTAAAAAATAATGACTGTTGATGAATAGAAATTTTAAATTTTCACCCAGTCTCATTTATTAATCTTTTCTTTTATGATTAATGCAATTTGACTCCAGTTTAAGTATTTTTTTTTCTTTTGCAAATCTCATGGAGGTGGGGCACCTGGTTGGCTCAGTGGGTTAAGCCACTGCCTTCGGCTCAGGTCATGATCTCGGGGTCCTGGGATCCAGTCCCACATCAGGCTCTCCACTCAGCGGGGAGCCTGTTTCCCTTCCTCTCTCTCTCTCTCTCTCTCTGCCTGCCTCTCTGTCTACTTGTGATCTCTCTGTCAAATAAATAAATAAAATCTTTAAAAAAAAAGAAAAAAAAATCTCATGGAGGTATTTTTTCATGTTTTACTGTATAAGGGATGCTGTGTGGTTGTCCATACCCAGAGCCAGAATCAACAAGGAGTTGACGTTTCTTGTGTGGTGTGCAGATCAAGATTCCTTTCCTTCTCTTTGGGAGTCCACATAAACCATCACCATGTCTTGACCATTTTTTCTTTCCATGGCTCTGACATTTCACTTTGATCATAAACCTTTTTGGGTCTCTCTGAAACTCTCTACTCTTCCATCGATCTGCTTAATCTCTCTTCCAATACCATATCGCCTTTTAGAACGCATCTAAGTTTTAAAATATGGCACAATCTTTTTTTTCCTCCTTCAAGAATATATTCCTTTTCTTAATTATCTGGATCGCACAAATTTTAACTTCTCCAGCTAGTATTTTATATATGGTTATATTTAATCTATACGTCAACTTGAGCATTGATATTTACATTGCATTATGTGTTGCAAACCATGCACACTGCATTTATCTTATCTATTTTCTTACATCATTTACTTTAATATTGTATGAATCCATGTAGAAATCATAGAAACTTGCTCATCTTTTATTAAAATTATAGACACATATTTAATACTTTACTACACAGATACTGTATGTTTTACATTTCATTTGTTCTTCATGTATAGTTAAAATTAATAAAATTGGGGTGCCTGGGTGGCTTAGTGGGTTAAAGCCTCTGCCTTTGGCTCAGGTCATGATCCCAGGGTCCTGGGATCAAGCCCAGCATCAGGCTCTCTGCTCAGCAGGGAGCCTGCTTCCCTTCCTCTCTCTCTGGCTGCCTCTCTGCCTACCTAAATAAATAAAATCTTTAAAGAAAATTAATCAAATCTATACATCTGCATTGTATTGAGGAACCCCACTATATTAATTTGTACTTTTTTTTAAAGATTTTATTTATTTATTTATTTGACAGAGAGAGAGATCACAAGTAGGCAGA
The DNA here is from genome assembly GCF_922984935.1 of Meles meles. Lineage (NCBI taxonomy): Eukaryota > Metazoa > Chordata > Mammalia > Carnivora > Mustelidae > Meles > Meles meles. Next base: position 3,222,393 of record NC_060088.1, on the reverse strand, counting down.
GAGGCAGGCAGAGAGAGGAGGAAGCAGGCTCCCCACGGAGCAGAGAGCCCGATGTGGGGCTCGATCCCAGGACCCTGAGATCATGACCCAAGCCGAAGGCAGCGGCTGAATCCATTGAGCCACCCAGGTGCCCCAATTTGTACTTATTTTTATGTAAATTATTTTGGAATTTTTTTACATACACAACCATCTGTAAATAGTGAAAGTTTTATATTTCAATCTTTACATCCCTCATTCTTTTTGTCTTTTCACATGTTTATAAAAGGTGACATAGAAATATTAACAAAAGGCTATGAGGTCTTATTTTTAACTCAAAGCAAAAGTGTTGGATGACTTTAGTGCAGAAACAGAGGGAAATTTTTAGCCAAACTAGCACCTATCAGCACATAACTACAAGAAAGTAATTGTGTATTGATCTAAGCCTCTATTCTAGGAAGATAGAGGTTTCACTATCATTTAGTTAAAATACTCTGGTTTCTTTTTAATACATAACATTTAAAAATATGCTTTCTTACTTTTCAAGCATATTAATTTTCTTATTGTATTTGATTATTGGTAGCTAGGAATTGGCCTATGGTCAGTATACTTTTCATGCTTGCAATCTGTTTAATTTTGTTGAGATTTGCTGTATAGCCAAAATATGGCAAATTCTGTCAGTATTTCACATACTCTTCCAATGAAAACATAGTCTCTATTTTTTTCAAATGCAATATACTGCATATGTTAATTTGGTCCATTTTGTTGGGGTGGTTTTCAAAACTTCTCTACATTAAAGCCTGATTTTTTGTGTTCCTCTTTCATCAGTTACAGAAAGGGGTAGAGAGGCGGTTCAATTATTCCTCTTGGTTTGACTTGATGGGGTTTTTTTCTCTTCAAGTATCTAGTCATTTCTAATTCTGTGCCAGACATTATCCGTGACAAAACATGAATAATTTGAGGTCTTGATTTTTTCATTCAGAAAAAAAAAAATTCCTTTGCTATCATTATAGTGTGCTATATGGGACTTATTAGGGTTTTACTTCTGGTGCCAGTCAGACTTGGTGCAGATTATACTCACTCCTGGGATATAGCATTTAGGGGTCTCAGTCTAAAGCATGGGAGATTTATTGGTGCTTCTGGGCCTGCTGCTTATATTTTTCCCTCTAAATCAATGAGGCTATTGGAAAGTTTGCTCAACTTCTCACTGCCTCTGAACTATTGGGAGACAACCCTACAAGAAAATCAGCAGTAAATACCCCAGATATTGACTTGCTAACCATTCAACACTTTTTATTTTGTCCAGCTTTGTTAGTTTCTTTCAATGAGAAGTGTGGTCTGAGTTCTCCAGTTTATGATGAATTGAAGGGTATTCCTCTCAACTGGTTTTTCAGTGCCATTTTCTGAGTTGCCAGACCTGTTTTCCTATGATCGTTTAGCAACGAACAACAGAGAACAGGATGCAATTAGGGTATCCCAGGTTTTCTCCAGGAACAAAACAAAGGAAGTTACACAATTATTATGTTTATTTTGGGGGAATGTTTTTAGACTTAATGTAACTGGAGATGCATAACATCTGAACAACCATACTATTACTGCTTTGGGTAAATATATGCTCACGTTATGAATTATGCCGTCAATAGAGTCAGTGAATCCAGTTATGTAATTCTTGCTGGTTTTTATAAAGCCAGGCTAACATAATGCAAATGTCCGTAGAATCCTGTAAGTATATTGTAAGAAATGTATTTGTTATATGTATCATTACTGCAGTATCATTAATAAAAAATAGTATCGGCATTCCCATGAGCTAAGCTTGAGAATAAGTAGGGAACGTTGTACTGTCCAGATGGAAAAATGCTCCTTCAGAGAACAGGAATTTAAAGAATCATAGTTTGTCATAAAACATCAAATATTTGTAATGAAAAATTTACAAAACTTAGAGAAGCCTATATAAAATAATAACATGATTCATACTTTTCATATGCTGCTATTAAAATTCTGGTTTGTACATTATTTCCTCCTTTGAAACGGTTTTATAGACTGGACTTTATTCTCAAAGAATTGTGCACACGGTTAAAGTGAAGGGTTTTGCTCTGGTGAGTATCAGAGAAACATGTTTGGGATACATGGACACCAGTTTCAAGACTACGTGATAGGAAAGACAGTTCGTTAGACTCTGAAGTTTCCCTGGGAACCAGACAAGGGAGCAAGGTTTGTATGGGGGGAGCTAGAAGTCATGAACAATTGGAAAAAGTGGGAAATCCTTGTAAAAGAAATGGTAATTCAGCAGGCGTCCAAAGGTACCAGGGGACATGGTAGGCTCTCCAGTGGAAACGTAGTGCTTCTAGTCAGGGCTGGAATGAAGACACATGGTCTTCTTGACTAGAGCAAGGTGTGGAAGGAGCAGAGTTTTTTCCCCTGGGGTTTGGAACCGCCTCTCTCAACCTTGGCACTACTGAAACATGTGGCTGGAGATGTACTTGAATTAGAAACACCTGCAGTTTTCCCTGTATGTCTGTCTTATTGTGTGTCTCCTGCACTCTTCAAACACCAGCTGGGTGTCCTACATTTAACTCAATCATGACACGAACTACAGGGGGATCCTATCAGGCCACACAGGCTAAGGGCTCAGCCCTACAAGACCTCCCCCCACTCAGTGCAGACACCATTTGCAAGTAGCACGTCCCTGGGTTGCCCACAACTTTGCTCCAATGCACGTCCCTGGGTTGCCCACAACTTTGCTCCAATGTGGTACAAATCAGAGGTTCTCTTCCTCGCATTTTTAAAAAGATTTTATTTATTTATTTCACAGAGAGAGATCACAAATAGGGAGAGAACAATCAGAGAGAGAGAGGAGGAAACAGGCTCCCCGCTGAGCAGAGAGCCTGATGCGGGGCTATCCCAAGACCCTGGGATCATGACCTGGGCCGAAGGCAGAGGCTTTAACTGTCTGAGCCACCCAGGCGTCCCTCTTCCTTGCATCTGATGAATTTTCTAGAGTAGCTCTAGAACACAAGGAGACACTTACATTTACAAATTTATTAAAGGAGATTGTACAGGATACAGATGAGTAGCCAGACAAAGAGATTTGGTTGGGTCATGGGCACTGAAGCTTTTATCCCCATGGAGTTAGGGTGTAACACCATCCCCAAGCAGATGTGTTCACCAACCTAGAGGTTCTCACTGCCCTATACTATTGGGATTTTATGGAGACTTCCTCACTTAGGCATGACCCATTATTCCATTTCCAGCCCTGCTCCCATGTTTGGAGAATGGGGAAGGCAATGAAAATTCCAAGCTTCTAATCATAGTTTTGTCTTTATGGTGACCAGCCCTGGTCCAGAAGCCCACCCAGAATTACCCCAATGGAACAAAATGCCCATCATGCTCTTAACATTTATAAAATTACAGGTGTTTTAGGAGACCCCATGCAGGGATCCAGAGCAAAGACCAGTATATATATTTTCTGTTATCTGACATACCTCTTTATTGTATTCAAATGTTTAGGAACATATCTTATCTCTACCCACCAGATGTCAGTAGTATTCCCACAGCCAAAAATGCGTCTAGTCATTTTCAAATGTCCCCAGGGGTACACAATACCACCATCTCATCCCCACTTCCCATCACACTGAGAAACACTAATTTATCCCTTAGCCACATCTGTGGGGAGGACCAGGGTAGATCAACCACTGGAGGTCGATAATTGAGACTGTGTAGCCCCCTAACATCTCCCTGCTCCAACCTCTGGAATCGGCAATTTTAGTCCAAGTCCCAGTGACGACCGCCATTAGTTTCCTTAAAATCTCACAATGCTTAAACTGAGATTGCTTTTATGAAAAAGATACATCAAGTTAGTGAATATTTCTCATTCCAGAGTGTGGTCATTCAAACCCATGTCACCTGCAAAGGAAAGGATCGTACCTGCTGGGGAATTTAGGTGTCCAGGAAAGTCCAGCAGATCTCTGATGTTTCAGGTGAGTCTTGCGTGTACGGCTTTAGGCTGAGGGGGTAAGGGGCATAGAAGGGTTTTTCTGACTGAGATGAACACTTTTTTAAAAATTATTTATTTATTTTTTTTTTAATTTATTTTCAGCGTAACAGTGTTCATTGTTTTTGCACCACACCCAGTGCTCCATGCAATATGTGCCCTCTCTATTACCCTCCACCTGGTTCCCCAACCTCCACCCCCGCCCCTTCAAAACCCTCAGGTTGTTTTTCAGAGTCCATAGTCTCTCATGGTTCATCTCCCCCTCCATTTTCCCTCAACTCCCTCTCCTCTCCATCTCCCCATGTCCTCCATGTTATTTGTTATGCTCCACAAATAAGTGAGACCATATGATACTTGACTCTCTCTGCTTGACTTATTTCGCTCAGCATAATTTCTTCCAGTCCCGTCCATGTTGGTACAAAAGTTGGGTATTCATCTTTTCTGATGGAGGCATCATACTCTATCGTGTATATGGACCACATCTTCCTTATCCATTCGTCCGTTGAAGGGCATCTTGGTTCTTTCCACAGTTTGGCGACTGTGGCCATTGCTGCTATACACATTGGGGTACAGATGGACCTTCTTTTCACTACATCTGTATCTTTGGGGTAAATACCCAGCAGTGCAATTGCAGGGTCATAGGGAAGCTCTATTTTTAATTTCTTGAGGAATCTCCACACTGTTGAGATAAACTCTTTATGGAGTCTAACGAACACTCATTGGGGAAGTTCTGGGAGTCAGCTCTATCTAACTGCTCCCTGAACTACAAACATCATTCATCAGACAGTTGACCTCTGATAAGAATCCCAGAGTGTATTTTTCGGTCCCTAGATTATAAAACAGATAATTTCAGAGACAACAGCCTCATAAATGATCTGAAATGGACCATACCAACTACAGAAAATGGAAACTTATGTTGGTCCACATCCGAATGAGAGTCACAAAATCTCTAAAATTTAGGGAACTTTTGATATCACAAGATGACTCAGCATCAAATAGATGATGAATTTTAAGCATTTTGATATGGATGTTGTGGAAACATCTTTCACAAACACGTTTTGTAAAAACAATACAGTTTTACATGGATGTTTTCTATGAACGCATGATTTATTTTTAGCTCCCCTAAGGACAGCTGCCAGATGATGACTGAGAACTTACAACTTGATGGGTCAATGCATTAAAAAAAAAAAAAAAAGAACAAAAAAAACCTTGTCACTATGGAAATTTGGTTTTGGAATAAATTGTGAAGGATTCTATGTGGCAAATAAATATAGATGGGTAGAGTGTTTCACATATCGTTTAGATGAGCTCACTGTATCCTTCTACACATCATCTGGTATAGGACAAACAGTATTGTTTGGAGCACAAAGAATTTCAATTTGCATAAATCCTTGTAAAGAGCTCCATTTTCAGACCGCATTACTTCATTGGAGAGAGAGAGAGAAAACACCATGCCGTGTCATCGAGGTTGCGATATTTGGAAAATCCAAGTAGTATTCATGCTGATAGGAGCAAGTGAAGATCTATATTAAAATAGTTTGGCTCTGGACGCGTAGGAATATATGAGCTCTACAACCAATGATGAACCAGGGGCTGGATTTGTGTTTTTTACACACATCGAGTTAGCGACTGACAAAATGCATAGTGAAAATACCAAAGAGGGTGAGATGTTTATCTGTTAGAGTGGTGGTCCTGGCTTCCCCCTCACCTTTACAAGACTTTTTTTTTTAAAGATTTTATTTATTTGACAGAGAGATATCACAAGTAGGCAGAGAGGCAGGCAGAGAGAGAGGAGGAGGCAGGTTCCCCTCTGAGCAGAGAGCTCGATGCAGGGCTCGATCCCAGGACCCTGAGATCATGACCTGAGCCGAAGGCAGAGGCTTTAACCACTGAGCCACCCAGGCACCCCACCTTTACAAGACTTAAGGCTACATCAGTCTTCTTTCCTTCTTGACCTGCCAGGACCACATGTCCTCATGACCTGAATGAGGAGATCAGCTCCCGACCTCACAGATAGCACTCTTGAAAAACAGTCCTCCACTCCTAGTGCCTCAGGGATGTCTGCAAATGTCCCATCTTTGCTGTCCCAGCAATGGTGCAGGCTTTCCTCTTGTGGGTGATGAAGCCAGATTGCCCTGCCTGTTTTATGCACAGTGCCGACGGCCTTCTCTTACTTGACTCTCGTGATTAGGTGGGAATGATCCATGTCCTTACATCTCCCTTTTGGGGATGTTTGTCATTCAGTGGACTGCCCAGTAGTGAACCTTGCATTATAGCAATCCAAATTCCTCCTATTATGACCATAGACAATGTCTCTTTATATACAGCCTGGGAATAACCCTATGTGTACGTGTTTTGTTTTTTCTTTTGTAAAACTCAAACACAAAACAGATCGAAAGAGAGAAATAGCACTTTGGCAATGGATGGTGTCCCTGCTAACCTTTAATATGCCATTCGGTATGAATTCGGATGCGATTTGCTTTTCTCAACACTTTGCTTCTATCTTTGATTGGCACATTTTTTTTTTATTGACTTCAGTACTTACCACATCTTCTAGAAATTGCTTTGTACCCATTCCTTGCCATCTCTAGATGTGTATCTTTCCCAGAATATGTATCCATAGTTTTCCTAGTAAGAGCCCAAGACATGGCCCCCGTTTTTGGTCCAGGAGTGGGCATCTGAAGTGAGGTGGACCTCCAGAGAGCTTTCTAACAATGAAGGACAACAGCTGCCACTCAGAAACCTTCAGAGTTTTCTTGGTCAGCTCCTTTCTAGGGGCTTTGCAATTAAACACAATCTTTTACAATGGGAGCAATATACCAGTATCCTTCTCATGGGTTTTTCTTTTGTGTCCAAGCTATCAACAGCAAGTTTCTGTTGCTTGCAACCAAAGTAACCGTCCCTGACAAAAGAGTTTGCAACAGTCAAAGCTGCACAGAACAGACTCCGTGAACTGACTGATCTCAGTGAGGTAGGCTGAGGGTGAGTTTTGCTGAGACAAACCATCATTACAATTCACCTGTGCTACCTTAAGATGCAAGTTATATCCCCATTGAAGCAGGAGCTCACGGGTCATGAGAGCAAACTATTAGAACAGTCACTCATGCTGATATGTTCGCAAACTTAAAAAAAGATGTCACAAGAGAAAACCCAGTCTTTGCCAAGTGGCAACCCTGGGTTTCTTTGCCTTCTTCAAAGTAGTCGTTGGGGGAAAAAATATGACAAAACAATAGTGTGGTCATGGAGGAAATATAGTTTCTCAGTTCTCTCTTTGATAGCTAGATGTCAAGAAGGCAATGCAAGAGGGACGAGTGGCAAGAGGGTATAAGCTGCGTCCATTATTATCCGCTATTTGTAACCCAGATCCAAAAATCCTAAGATATTAACAAACTGAGTTCAGAATTACATACAAAATCAATATTCACATCATCACCTACATGCAAGACTGGCTACATAGAGAAATCAGCATAAGAGGTCCCTATGTGTCTCCGTTGGTCATACAGGTGACTGTGGCTCAGGTCATGTCCCCAGGGTCCTGGGCCCATGAGCCCATGTTGGGCTCCATGGGAAGTCTGCCTCTCCCTCTCCCCCTACCTCTGCTCATGCTCTTTCTCAAATAAATAAATAAATAAAATCTTAAAAGAAATCAATGTAAATCATTACATTAACAAAAAAGGAGAAACTGGAAATAATATTTGACATTTACACAGGCATTGCATAGGAGAGCAATGAACAAATATAAATTATATGGAAATAGATTAGGCACTAAATATTGGAAAATCAATTTGCAGAAGAGTATATTTAAAATTACATTAATAATGTTATCAAACCTTGATAAAATGATCTGTGGCTTAATTACAATCACAGTCAAAATCCTAGTGTGTAGAAATCCACAAGGAGATTTTACAATGCATATGGAAATATAAAAGGTCAAGGACAGTTTAGTCACTCTCAAGGGGGGACCCTTGGGGGGGTTACATTCTCAGATATTAGGATTTATTGTATAGTTATAATAGCTTAGACAGTGTGGTATTACACTAAATTGATAGGACAGAATAGAGACATTACATAAACCCACTTACAAAGATATTCGAATTTTGTTACAAAACCTTGATACACACTAGCAGACAATCTTTCAAAGGTACAGTATTTCTCAAGTAACTATGTAGGGAGGAGAAAGATCTGTACCTCACACCATGTACAAACTGTACTTCACACCGACGGTAGGTCAAAATTTCAAAAGTAAAACAATGAAACTAGAAGTTCAGGTAGGAAACTACCTTTATGATCTTGTGTTAGGAAAGGTTTCTGAAAGTGTACACTAAAGGAAAAAAAAACGGGAGCAGATACATGGGGGGTACAGTTGGCTAACCACCCAACTCTTGGTTTAGGTCAGGTTGTGATCTCTTGGTCCCGAAATCGAGCCCCCCATCAGGCTCCCTGCTCAACATCAAGTCTGCTTCAGATTTTCTCTCCCTCTCTCTCCACCCCTCCTGCTCATGCTCTCTCTCTCTCTCTCAAATAAATCTTAAAAACAAAACAAAAACCCATCAGGGAAAGACAGATACATTGTACCATAACATAACGAAGAGTTATCCATCAAAAGACACCACAGAATGAGTGAACTTTTGTGTCATGCAAGGGAAGAAAATATGGTATCTATAAGGACCATAAGATGACGTCGTCATCCATCAGAAGACATCACTGAATGAGTAAAGATACACACCAAAGAATGGGAGAATGTGTTTATGGTATTTGTTTCAAAATACATAAATTGTTCTGAATATAATAGCTGAGTGTACAGACTTCTGTACAGAATAATTAAGGAGTCTTACAAGTCAGTATCATGAAGGCAGATAGTTGAACATAGCGATGGGCCGGAAAGACTTTACAGAAAAGCATACCCAAATTCCCAATTACCATGTGAGAAAGTGCATCTTCATTAATCATGATGGAAATTCAAAATTAAATCAGAATGAGATAATACCCCACAGCAGCCAGAATCGCTATAATAAAGTAAGGTCAAGACACATCAAATGCTGGAGAAAATTAGAGCAAGAGGATATCTCCTTTTTCTGATGGTTCAGCATCTTTGGAAAATTCCCTGATGATTTTCTCCAAAAATGCAGAGATGGTACATCAAGTGTGATCCAACAGTTCCCGAAGACGTATATTTGTATGTCTGTATGCGCATGCATGCGCACACACACAGACACATAATTATTTTAAGGACATTTATAGGGAATTGTTAAAACAGGAAATAATCCAAGTGTCCATTTAGAAGGGAATGGATAAATAAATGAGAGCTATGCCTGTAAGAGAATCTTTAAAAGAAAGGAAAGAAGTCACCTACCTCTACATCCTGCATCACAGATTAAGGTCAGCAACATAACGTTGAGCAGAGGAAGTTCCGGATAAAGAAAACGTGCTGAATCGTTCCACTTACATAAAGTTCAAATGCTGTCCAGGCTCAGCTTTGCCGTTCCATATCAGAAAACAACATTGTCTTGGGGAAGATTGTCAGAGTATGTACGAGGAGTTTGCATGAGGTGAGGTTCTAAGGCAATGCTGATGTTTTGTCCCTTGATGTAGGTGCCGATCACAGCTGATAAGCCCCATGACAATTCTGCAATTATATACACATTGTATACATCTTATTAAAATACATAATGCTTCAACTTCCATTATGTAAAAAAGCAACCGTGTGTGTATCTTTGTACATAGAAAAACATGGAAGGAGATTCAGCCAAATGGTCATGGGGTTGCCTCTGGGCGTAGATGTGTACATTTTCCTCCTTACAGTTTTTTAATTTACCTGAAATACTTTCTTTTTCTTAAAGATTTTATTTGTTTATTTGACAGATCACAAGTAGGCAGAGAGGCAGGCAGAGAGAGAGGAGAAAGTAGGCTCCCTGCTGAGCAGACAGCCTAATGCAGGGCTTGATCCCAGGACCCTGAGATCATGACCTGAGCCGAAGGCAAAGACTTAACCCACTGAGCCATGCAGGCACCCCAATTTGCCTGAAATACTTTTTGATTCTGCGATGTTTAAGGAAAAAAATGTTGCAGTGAGGAAGTCAATAAACGCAGACCATTTTTGGCAGCCTTATCTCGTAAACCATTTGATGTGGTGCCCACAGAGGAGTTGAATTTCGTGGGAGCTTTGAGTCTTGGGCTGTGTGCAGCATCTCCCTGGTCCTGTTCGGTGTGTGGTTGGAGCGGACAATTTCACAAACACAAGCTCACTCTCTTTCCCCGCTTCCTTCCGTTCTCCTTAACTGCTCTCTCTCTCGTCTACCGCATTTCACACCTAATCTGACTTCAGTCTGCTGTCAGGGTCTACGTTAATCTCTTTGCGGCCACATGACGTATTTAACGTTAATTTGTCTACGACTCCTTCTAAATCTATAGCATTGAATGCTTTTAGATTCCCTGTCTCAGTAGGATGAAGCTATCATATCCAGAAAAACACAAAACACAAAACAAACAAACAAACAAAAAAAAACGGGGTGGGTTTCAATTAGAAACGTGTATGCCTTGAATTCTAGGTCGCAGCTCATGAATTGTCATGTGCATTAAGATAGCTATTCACAGTGATGTGTTTACCTAAAATAAGGGGCATTATAATATACTTCAAGGAAAAACACTTCATCCCTAGGGGAAGTTATGGTCTCTTGGGGGTTTCAAACAATGTCCAAGGGAAACACAAGGAAAGTCCTCAGATAGGTGCATCGGTGCTGTGTTCATCCTCCAAAGGGCAGCGAGCCTGCAACTTTGAGCACCGTGCTTTGCTAGTCCCCCTTCAGACCATTTGAATTGACCGCCAGGGGATCCACCTCCCTTTCCGAAGACGGGCATCAGGCTGTAAGCAGGCATCCACAACCGTTTGTCATAACCTCTGTGTGGTTTGCATTTGGGAACCCAACGACCACAGGATTTCAAATGAACCTTGTCTACATCTTTGTCTCATCTTGACCTCACTAAGCACTTCCCACAACTTCCTAATCTGTTCTGTCACCCCCCCAGTCAAATAGAACCCCTCAAAACCAAAATAGTTTTATTTTTTAAAAAACATTTATTGATTTAGGTGAGATAGAGCACACACAAGAGCACAGAAGATGGGGCAGAGGGAGAGGAAGAGAAAACATCTCAGGGAGACTCCATGCTGAGCACAGAGCCCGACACGGGGCTCGAGCTCATCACCCTGAGATCATGACCTGACCCAAAACTGAGTCAGACTCTTAACCAACACTGTCACCTACGCACGGCTCCCACTTTTATATCAAACTTGTGAAATTATACCATTGGCTTATATCAATACCACAGTGCTACTGTTAGCATAAGTTCAGACATGGAAATAACCTCCTTATATATGCATGTGCACAAATGGCATTCGGGGTCTACTACGATATACATGATCCTTAACAATTATTTATGCACAGATTTCCATGTACGTATTGATCTATGCTGTCTGTACATATTAAAAGATCTACAATACATCTTGCATATTGGTATGCAGACTGGGAAAGTCCCACGTGGAACATGCTAGAATTTGAAAAGTAAATCAAGACTATTTCTCGCAAATCCTGTCCAGATTCACTCTAAGAAGACACCCGAGGAGAAAGCAAGGCAGACTTCACCTGAAGAAGACACAGGATTTCATTTATGAGCTGTGGTGCATTTGCAGATCTTTCCAAAGATACTTATGGTGTTCTATTTCCATCTCTTTGTATAGTTTCGATAGCTGGCTGTGCATGCCTTTTATTCCAAAACCTTACTGTGAAAACAACCCCAAGAACATGAATAAATGTACACTAATGAGAACTAGTTGTCAATGTGATTTTGCATGAAAACTTCTTTACTCAGAATTAAGTTCCTGGAAGAGAATGCTGGGGTAAACTTTGAAAACACCACGGGCATAAGTGGATTACAATTGCGACTTCCCTCCATGACACCTACAGGGGCCATTTCAATCCCTGGTGGAGAGGAGACCTGACATTCCAGAGACACAAACAGAACTGAGAAAGCATCTCCAGGAGACCAAACTCCCTCCTCATGGCTGTTGACTCTCCTGACAGCCTTGTTTATTCGTTCCTTCTGAATGGACGTCTATTTATCTCTAGGTGATATCCTGTGATATTTCTAAGAAAGAATCACACTAGAAATTTTCTTTGAGCTAAACGGCTCAGAGGCATGCTTTGTCCTTGAAATGAAATGATCTAAGTGGTGATTTTAATGTCTATAATTTCTAAAGCATGCCTTCTTCTTCAGATTTATACACACAGATTCATATATGGTCTGCACACACCAACGATGTGGTCCCATGGATCGGGGAGCTCACACATGAATGTTTATATGCCTACCTAGAAAGACCAATATATCAAATAATATCGACCCCAAAGACATGTGTCTTTTGCTCACCAATTCATGTGATCTTCCTAAAAATTGGCCAACGCTTTTCTCTCCAGTTTTTGGAATTCTCCTTGCAATCCCATAAATTTGGGAAATTGATGTGATTGTTTGAATAACTCAAAACCCTGAATTACATCTTATCCAAATTGTTTAGGTAATTTGATTGTAATAACAAGGAAGAAGAGAGGAGAAAATTGCTTCTATTTTCAACCCTTCCAAATGTTCAGATGCATACAGTTAAATTCAGAACTGCCACTCATATCTTTCTAAGAAACTGTGGAAACAGGAAATCTGTTCATTGGTAGCAATTATATGCATTTTTTGGTTTGTTTTTTGTTTTTTGTTTTCCATCACTGACTTGAACAATTCAAGATGCAGTCATTTCTACTCTGACAGCAAGGTCACACCACATTCTCACCCAGCTGTTTCTGTTGCTTTATACAGTATTAATATTAATGAATTCTGATAACCAGTATGATTCTTTTTTAATAAACTGACATTCAATTAATAAGAGAAAAATGACTGTCATTTTTTAGTCGTGCAAGGCAGCACCTAGCAAAGTTCTGCAGACATCAATCTTATAAATCTCAAACCATTCAGAGGAAGAGGGCCCTGGCAATATTACTATTTACTGCAGGCATTCAATCTTCATTAGGTGAGATGGAACTTGAGGGTCCATTGGTGAAAATCCCACAGGCTGCTGGGGATGGTAGGGACTAACTATTCCTTCGTAAACTGAAAGTAATGTCACATCTTAAAGAGAGGGTAACAGACACCCAAGGCAATGAAACATATGGTATTCTTCAAAAATACCTTCTCTCTTTTTTTTTTTTTTAAATTTCAAATTAGCATCTGGCTAGAGAAACCTAACATTGTCTCCTACAACATCAGATGGAAATTTCGTGAGGTCTTACAAAACATGAGAAACAGGAGGGAGATGAAGGAAATCATGGGGGATGGTCTCTGTAAATCCCTCTGCACACCCCAACACCAGATGTGAGACAAGAGCCATGGGGAAGTCATGGGTCAGAGAGAGACCATCTCTCAGAATATCTTCACTTCCAAAGAATCAACCCAAATGAGAGGGCAGAGAGACACCATCTTTAAAAATGTCTTTACTTCTGAGGCACATGCACCTGAATGTTTATAATAGCAATGCCCACAATAGCCAAACTATGGAAAGAACCTAGATGTTCATCAACAGAGGAATGGATAAAGAAGATGCGGTATATATATACAATGGAATACTATGCAGCCATCAAAAGAAATGAAATCTTGCCATTTGCGACGACGTGGATGGAACTAGAGGGTATCATGCTTAGTGAAATAAGTCAATCGGAGAAAGACAACGATCATATGATCTCCCTGATATGAGGACATGGAGATGCAACATGGGGGGTTAGGGGGATAGGAGAAGAATAAATGAAACAAGATGGGATTGGGAGGGAGACAAACCGTAAAAGACTCTTAATCTCACAAAACAAACTGGGGATTGCTGGGGGGAGGTGGGGTCGGGAGATGGGGAGGGGGGTTATAGACATTGGGGAGGGTATGTGCTATGGTGAGTGCTGTGAAGTGTGTAAACCTGGTGATTCACAGACCTGTACCCCTGGGGATAAAAATACATTATATGTTTATTAAAAAAAGAATAATTAAAAAAAAAAAAAGAATGTCTTAACTTCCAAAGAATCAACCCAACTACAGGGACAGAGAGATACCATCTCTAAGAATATCTTTACTTCCAAAGACTCAACCCATCCACAAGTACCAAGGACAAATAAGAAGCCAAAGGGATGCTTTGTATTCCCATCTTGCAGAACAACAGGAACTAACTAGCTAGAGGCAGAGAGAGGGCAGTACAATTTCTCCCATCTTCATGTCTGCATCAATTAAGTACAATAATTATCATAAAGTATAATCCTAACCCTCATGCAAACAAGATGCTATTAGTGTCAAGAGGAAGAATGTTTTGAAATGTGCTGTACAGACTCTTTAAAGTGAATACATGGTTTTGGATATTATTTCTGGGGAAATCATTACCTATGGTGTGATCAGATTTGAAACTATGGATAATAAAAATATGATAAAATATACCTTAGAGAATTGTCAAATATTTGGCTGTAACGTTGTGTCACCCACATCACTGCGTAAGGATCCCAGGAAAGTTAAAATCTTTGTACAAAAGTTAGAGGGAATGACCCTGAAAACAGACTAATAATTTTATTTCAGTATGCCACTTGATGAGGTGAAATGCATTATCCCATTATATAAAATCTCAACAGAACTGTTTATCTTCTGACTTCATGGATTTCTTTTGTGCATGTCTACTCTCCACTGGACTGAGGTCCATAGAGCAGTTACGCTCTGCAAAGTTCTAAACAACCATTATCAACGTACTTTTTAGGATTGTGGGGGGAAAGGATTCAAGCTCAATGCATGTGATTGCCAAAAAAATTTAACATAAAAGGACTTTTCTAATCATAATCATACTATTGTCTAAGGGAAAAGTAAAATAAAACTCAACCCTCCAATCTTTAGCAAGAAAGAAACTAGACTACTTAAATGTGACAAGAAGTTTTCTAGCACCCTGCGGTAGTCCAATTTTTTTTCATACCCCCTCCTCGGGCATCCATTGATTGCAACTTGGCCCAACCTCATTATGAGAGATTAGAAAGACTCCAAAGTATGCTCGTATGGAAAAAAAGCCTGTAGCAATTTATTTCCACTTGAGAAGCTTAGGAGTCCCTGAAAGGTTAAAAAAATAATAATATTCATTCATGACCATTGGGACATATGCTAAATGCCAAAACCTTCTAAGTCCACAGATATTAATAATCTTGCTTTCTTCTTGAGTGTCCATTGATTGCAACTTGGCCAACCTCATTACAAGAGATTAGAAAGACTCTAAAGTACGTTCATGTGGAAAAAGCCTGCCTACGTCCATGGAGATGGGAGGTAGAGGTTTTAATGCATAGAGGTGGTCATGGAGACATGAGATTTCAGTGTATTTGTATAGTAGATTGCAATCTAGTATCTTGTGTTGCCTTCACACATATCTTAATCCACATCAGCTTGTCTAATGAAATCACAGCTCAACACGCATTTTAACATACATCCAAGTAAGTCAATAAGATGTTACTTGCCTCACTGCCGAGGGAGGCGCTGGGTAATAAAATTCTCATTACAACCAGTCGTGCTGCTCTAGCATAATTGCAGGTTCTACAGCTTAGTAAAGGGATCTTGGCTATAAAAACAGCAGCACAGAGAAGAGTGAATTTCTTTTAGGTGGTCCTTGTTGGAGCTTCAAGTCAACACTTTAGGAGAAAGCAAACATATACCGAGAGGTTCCCTGTCAGCTCCGAGAACCAAAGTTCAAATTGGGTCTTTCATTTTTTTTTTAACCTAGCATCTCTCATCGGATACAACAGTGGAGATAAGAGCACCAATGCTGACCTAATTTCCACTGATAGAATAAGCACAACATGGGAGATGGCCTGAAGATGAAGGAATTCTGGAACTCCTGGCTTGCGGAGTTGCTAAAGGTCCTTCCCAAAAGTGGACCAGACCTGCTGTCTTGTTGTACCCTACATATTCAGTTCCATTTATCCTAGGTCTGTAACGTCTTTAAACATAAAACCTCTATCCATTTCACCATTTGTATCAGTCACTACTTATAAGGCTAGCTGCTGTAACAAACAGCACCAACAATCTCTTGCCTCACACAATCTGATCTCCTTTGCTCAAGCAAATTCCCCTCCTTTGCTCAAGCAAATTCCCATTTGCTTTTTTTGGTAAGATGGCTTACTTCTAAGCAAAAATGCAAGAGTCCCCCATCTTCTCTCTTCTACAGCATGTGACCTCCAAGGACTTTGAGATGGACAAAGGTATAGGGTCCACCAGGTCTAATGGGACACACTCCCATCCACCTGAGTTCCTTGGGCCAGAACAATCACATGATCCTAAATTAACCTCCCAGGGAGGCTGGGGAATGTCTTTTGTGAAGGAAAGTATTTGGTGAGCACAAGGCAATATCTCTGGTCCTCCACACTGATCACAAAACCTCACCACCACCCAGGCTTTACATACATCCCAGGGGAGAACTTTGTTTCTGAGGGTGAGGGGGGAAAATGATGAATTTATCTGTCCATCATAACCATGGGCTCTGCAGACCAGCATTCACAGTATTAGAATATATTCTTCCTCTATCGGTCAAAACCTATGCAACAAATATTGAAATTCATTGTTATTAAAAAGGGATATCTGATAGAAACTGGAAATAAGAGGAATGTGGGGTTCTAAGTTGGGAACCATGAGACCAAGTACCATGGTGTATGGTTGCTACATCTCTCCCATGTGGCTGTTCTTCTATGCTTATTTTATTCACTTATCTCTTCTTCTGTATATCTCCACCTCCTCACCTCCTCCCCCTTCTCTGGCTTTTTCTTCCTCCTCCCCCTCCTCCTCCTCCTTCCCCTTTTCCTTCTTCTCTCTTTCTCCTACTTTCCTCATGGTCCCATGGATCGGGGAGCTCACACATAAATGTTTATATGCCTACCTAGAAAGACCCATATATAAATTAATATTGACCCTAAAGACATGTGTCTTTTGCTCATCAGTGTCCTTCCCCAACTCCTTCTTCTCTACCTCCTCTTCACTGCTTCCTCTTCTCCTCCTCCTCCTCCACCTCTTCTCTTTCTCTTTCTCCTCCCTCTCTCAAACTCATGACTCCATTCAGCTTATGTGGGAAATTTATTCTGGCCACGTATCTTACAACATATGACTCTAGCTTAAACAACCAAAGAAGAATGATTTTGCTTTGACACTAGTAAAAAGACACTTGGTGACACTTAGCTATTGGACTGTGGCTCACCCATGGCGAGCATGAAAGTTGAAATTGTATTGACCATGAGCTTATGGGCAAATCAATGGAGGGCATGTTTCTAGAAAAGTAAGGCACTATAGATAATTCTGTGGTTGCCCATTATACGTTATCCATGAGTCGGACAGGAGCTGAGAGGTAAGGATTGATTCTCCTCCCCACACAGATTTCAGTGATGACCCGTTTGTACTAGTGGTCCCTGCCCAGGGAGAGTTCTCATGGAATACTCAGCACCAGGTAGTGATACTGGCCCATTTTCTTGTTTAGCCATTTATGATCACAAGTGAATGACATTTTTATGTTCTATCTCACCCTGAGTAGAAATGTTCTGCCATTTAGGAGAGCTCCTGGATTTAACCGTATGCAGACACAAAACTGTATGATCACAAATTCCTCTTCCAGGAAGCCGAACTCAGAACAGTCCTTAATGACCCAACTTTTGCTGAGGGCACTCTTGTGATCCCAACAACACCATAAACACAGGTGGAGGTTACGATGGAACTGACCCTGATGCTAGGAAGTAAGCTTCATTTTCAAAGTGCCAGAAATAATTGATTGGTATTGGGCTCATGTGCCATTAAGATAAGTCAGGGGAAAAAATTCTATCATCAGTTAGTGGTACAGTTTTGAGCACAGATGTCCTTCATGATATGATTCTGGTAGGAATACAGACAACCGTTCATGGACATGCACATTTTGTGAAATGATTTACTGTCATTTTTGCTTGCCTTTGATTCACAGCATGCATGGAATATGAAAATCAGCTATTTCATAAGTTACTTTTTGGCTTGTAGACCTTTATTTTGTGTACTTCTGTTTTAGGAATTTACCTAATTAATGCCCCATCAGTAGGACAATATCCTTACTTTTGTCTTAGCAAAGGAAGATGTACCAGATTGAGTTCTACTGGCATAAAAGCAAGAATTGTGAATTTTTTGATGTGGAAATTGCTACTGGAAATGAAGTTAAATTCAGAAACCCTGAAGATGCAGGCCCATTTACCAAATACATGGTCATAGACTTAGACTGTACAGCGTCACTCAAAAGATGTTCAATACCATGGAGCAGACGCATGCTGATATTTGAATGTTTCCAAAGCTTTGCAAAGCATTGACAAGACAAGACAAGACAAGACAAGACAAGACAAGACAAGACAAGAAAATCCCAACGTGGCCAAATTAGGCAGAACAGACCATGTAGCAGTAGCATGTAGTAGCATGTAGTAGAGGAGCAAAGGTGACAGTCACTGGCTGAAAACAGGGAAACAGATCATTGATTCTCCAAGTACAGTCCAGAGAGCTTGGTTAAAAATTCAGAGCTTCATGCCACATTCCAGAACCTGGAGGTCCAATCCAGCCCTCTCTAATTTCGTGAATGCTACCAGTGATGCAGACGTATGCTCAACTTTGAGAACTTTGAGAACCACTGGGGCAGATGAACCAAGAAGCTCTTGGCTTATATTAGGAGAGAGAGTGAGAGAGAGAATGCTAAAGGCTCCTCAGTCCTGTCTTGGAGATACTGCAGCCGTTCTGTGGTCTCCCATCTCCTGCCAGCAACAATGAGGACCGTGTACACAATCATTGCTCAGTGCCCAGGAAGGAAAAAATCAAGGCTCCTTGGCAAGGAGCCTGGCCATGCTTTGAATGAAACAACAACTTGGAGCTGAGTCATTATGTCCTTGCCATTGAGAATCAAACGGGACTTTACTGATTTGGGGAAAGTGCCAACCCAGGAGATTCACTGGCATCAAACAATCAAGACAGCCCTCACTTATGGAAATGAGCAAGCAGAGACAAGTTGAACATGATTAACAGTAATGAAGAAATCTGGGAAACCTCCACTTGTTAGACGCAGAGACCAATTGGAAGCCATTTTGATGCTCTACCTCTGAGTATTATTGATGAACCTACGAAGGCTGAATAATGGCAAATGGGATTTTGGCTGGCTTCCAAATCTGCATTAAGATGGAATGCTTAGTTCTGCTCACATTGTTTTATTAGGGACTAATCATTCTTTCTCTGCTACTCTGCCCCACACAGGAATGTTCCTTGGCTTTCCACAGCGCTTAAAGTCATCACTTCATTCTGTTAAGGAGAATGACAGGTGCCTACAATCAAGGATGAACTCTCTGATGCTGAGGCAGCCTGGCTAGTCTGAGACCAGAAAGGAGGAGGAAAAAAAGAAAGAAACAGTTGAAATTCAGTGCATTGTAAAAACTGTCCACATTCACAGAATTGTCAAGCAGGAAAATCTACCTAGACCTTGCTTGTAAATTGGGGGACTGTATAGGATGAAGACCATCATGTTTATAAGGAAAAAGTTCAAATTGTTAAAAAACAAACAAACAAACAAACAAAAAACAGTTAACTTTACCAGCAATTAATTTTTTAGTCAACAAATTTATAGGCACAACAGAGAAAGTACTGACTCTGGGGAAACTGGAAATATATTTTCTTTCTGATTCAAATCTCCAAATGGGTTAAAAAATACATTTAGATGCAAAATTGCACGGGAGCATGGGGGAGACAGATTGCCACTTGACTGGAGGCATTTGCAATGAAAGGATAGAACCTGTCCCTGAGCTGACTGGTGGACCAGACACAGAAGAAACGGGGACCGGGAGTTGCCATGCTGGGCGATGCCTCAGGGGCCTCCTGTCCATACAAGTTGATCCTGGCTCTAGTTTCCTACACTGCTGGTCTGATACAGATGGACTTTCACGACTCTTAAACCAAGAAAAAGTCCAAAAGAGTGACTCACGGTGTTGAGTGCCCAAGCGCATCCCCTGAAATGTTTACAGTCTACAAACTCAGTTACTTCAGGAAATACAGTGGGTGAGCCTTTCTCCATGGTATTTTTATAGGTTACTCTATTAAGTCGCCAAGATTGAAAATCCCTGTTCAGGTCCTTCAAGCGTTTCTCCACATTTGGGCTGAGAAACAGCAACATCACCCAAACGGGGGAACTTGTTGGAGATGCACACTCTTGGGCCTTTCCCAAACCAATGATTCGAAAACGTGGGGAGGAGGGCAGAGCTTGAAGATGCCTTCTAGGCACCTGTGATACAAGACAGATTTTAGAACCACTGATTCAACTCCGTGCTTTTCGAGAAGTGTGGTGCCAAGAACCTCAGCATCCTATGGGACTTGGCAAAGCTACAGGATTTGAGGGTCCATCCCAGGTGGGCTGAATTTGGATCTACATTTCATCAAGGTCCTCAGGTGATCATATATTTACTGTTTGAGAAGCATGGATCCCTCATCCTCAAGGGGCTGCTTATTTCATCCTCTGCCTGTGCTTTCCTGTGTGTTCCTATGAAGGTCATCCTTCAGGGCAAGAGAATAATGACTGACATGTTGTTGGCTTTCCAGTAGGGTGGGCTGGGAGGTGAGGGTGATGCGATGGTTCAGTTGGGTGATTATGTGTGCTCACCCCTCCTTGGAGTAGATCGTGCCGTACATTATACAATAAGTACTTGGTGGTTTCCTGCCCTGATGATGCCCAGAAACAGCTATGGGCACTCATTACTTTGGTCACAAGGAAGGGAGAAGCCCAGAGCCTCCAATATCCCGCAGGTGGAGGGGGTATGGGATGGAAGTCAGACACTCCATGGTGGCCTCTTTCTTCTTCAACTGCAGTGTCTTTCTTCAACTTACTACCTAGTCTCTACCCCTTGCAGACCTTGACTCCTCTTCTCTTTGAGGCGTCTCTTACACTACATCCTTTATGGCATCAGAAACATGTGATTTGCATTAGAATACCTGGAAAACCTTCTTTTCTCCCTTATCTTTGCCCTGACTGCAACCATTGAGCTTCTCTTCCTCATCCTCCCTGGGCAGTAGAGCTCAACAGGTTAGGTTAAGAGAGATGAAGAGAGTTGAAATAAGAAAGTCTGTCCTATAGTCCCCTCGATCCCAATCCCACTTCTGACTGGGCTTCTATCCAACTGATGACACCACATAAGAACTGGAAGGAAGGCAAGGACTCCATCATCAAGCTGGTGGAGAAGACGATAGCTTTCCTTTGGGATCAGCATCTGAGCCTGCTTCTTTAGGCAGCTTCCTGACTGTTGGTAAGGCATGCATGTTTTTGTTCTAATGAAGGTTTTTCTAACTGCTGCATTCTGTGAAATGGTTGGAAAAGACGCTTCCCGAAACCCAACTTAGACTTAGATCTTGGAAACACTTGTCTGTCTGTCTCTCTCTCTCTCTCTCTCAAAGTTGGCATTTTCTGTCGTCTGAAATGTCACCTGTATCTAGATCATGGCATCTCTGGTACCTTCCAGCACTCTTTACATTGGACACAATGGTTCTACCCGGGGTGTACCCAGGTTTCTTACTGGCTGCTCTTGTCCACCCTCTTCGTTGTGGGGCTACGGAGGTCTCATTGTGCCCAAGTCTGGGGCTCATTTCTGGGGTTCATCATGTTCTGAACAGTTGGTGATCTCCTGTAATTTTCTCTGGTTTCCATATTGGTTATGTTTTAAGAGCAGAGTTTCCTTACTGAGATGTCCGTTGTTTTCTGTTTATGAGAGGAATATTCACGGGATACACTTACATGTCTGAATTGTAGGGCTGTTTGCCTTCTGGGATTTCTGTCATAACCTGTTTTGAGGAGATCATTAAGAACTTGTGGTTCATGTTTCTTAGAGTAAATTTTGGGATGTTAGCTGGATCTGCGACCATATCTAGTGTCTGGGAAATCAAGGAGTCACGAGATTGTTGTTTGTCCCATTTTCTCATGTGTTGGGAGGACGGTTGGCTGTCACTTGCTGGGGTTGCAGGCACCACCTGGTCCAGTGGGAGTTTCCAGGTGGCTGGTGGTCTTGGCTTGTCTTGCAGACCAGTTAGGGTTCCAAGTGTACTTACACCATAGTCTCAGTAGCCAAGCCATTTCCTCTCTAAGATGGACAGTTTGGGCAGGAAATATGAGATTTAGGATGAAATGAGCCCCATGACATGACAGCTTGCTGTAGGCGAATCTGATGTTACAGCAAGTGTGGGTGGGCACCCTTGATCTCATTGCTTCCATTTGTAAGCTTGGAGAATAATAATTATCCTCTCCATATATCAAGAAGTATATGCTTCGACCAGCATGTCCCAGGACACTCAATTGGCTTGATGCCCCTTCTGCCTTTCCATGCCTATCTCTAGAAGACCTCCTTCCAGAGTTAGAAAGTTCCTCTGCAGGAACCCGGTGGTGTTAGTTGTTGTATTTATGCGCCTCTCCACTGTTCACAGCAACACACTCATAACAGAGAGAGAACAGTCACGGCCCAGAAGACAAGGAGACAAAACGATGTGGCAATCCTGACTCTTGGCCCTGTTACTCTGCCTCCAGAGAAATTCCAGCCCTTAAAAACCTTTCCTACTCCCTCTCTGCTTCATCCACTTTAAATCAAAGCACTGCAATTTGTGTATTGATCATGAAACTTGAAATTGGTATTGTTGATCAACCCTGAAGACATCAAAGACAAAAGCAGAAAAGAAAAAAAAAAGATAATGTAGGACCTAGTAAATCTCAAGTGTAATTTTTAGAGAAAACTTAGATGTTTTCTATATATACATGGAAAAAGGAAAAATGCCGGAGTGATGGTTAAGAAATGATGAGGGGGAGAGAGAAATATAAGAAATTCAGTGACATGTTCCAGAACAAGCAAACAACACATTCAAAGGAAACTGGTTTAAATTGCTCCAAAGTCACCTATAATGTGTAGCTCCTTTTGTTTCAGTCATACAAGGAATTGTTAAAAGAATCTCGCCAATTCAAACGATGCAGTTTACCCAGACGATGCTATAGGAAAAAGTCTTCCACACATGTACAGAAAACATTATCCCAGTGCATGATTCCAGGTGGTAGTCGAATCTTGAAAAGATCTTGGAAATTTTATGGAGTATCAATGATAAACTCCGCTGAGCACAGAGCATGCACACACCTGTCACAAACAGCCGACGTACTCTCACCTGGGAAAGTGCATTGTTTAATCAATTCCTGGCAATGCGGTCTTAAAATCCCCAACATGGATTTGAATCCCTCTCTCTTTCCCCTTCCCTCCCTCCCCTGAATGCAACCAGGCATGCTCCATGGGCATTGAAGCTCTGTAAATAGGACCATATATGTATAAAACTCATGATGCCTTCCTGATCCTTCATTTCACTCTTTTTTCTCCAATAAGACCAGTCTTCGTCTCTGACAAGAGTCTTCATCTTTATATCCACTCATGACACGATTCCAAGAGTCCTTCCGATTCCTGGTATTGTGTTGGTATGTCATTTTTTCCCACCTTAATATTTTTCAATCTGCGTCTTGTTATTTGTGTCTATATATGTGGGTGTCTGTTGTTTAAATGTCTTTTTTTTTTATTTAATCTTTTTCAGTGTTCTAAAATTCATTGTTTATGCACTACGCTCAGGGCTCCATGCAATCCGTGCCCTCCTGAATACCCATCACCAGGCTCACCCAACCTCCCAACTCTCTCCCCTCCCAAACCCTCAGTTTGTTTCTCAGACAACCATGAGAGACTGTGGACTCTGTTTAAATGCCTTTTAAAAATAAAGAGCATAGAGGAAGGTCTTGCTGCTTTATCATTCTGACAATCTGTCTTTTAATTGGACTATTTATTCTGTTTCACAAAATGCGATGCCTGCTATGGTTGCATTTCAGGGGACCAGCTTGACATGCAGTGTCTGTTTGTCCCATCTCTGCTTTGTCCCTCTGTTATTTCTTTTCCACATGCTTCTGAGTTTGGCCATAATTTCGCTACTCCATTTTCACCATTTATTATTTTCAGTTACTTCTAAATTTTTCAGTAGTCAGTCCAGTGGTTAGATGGTTAACCTTGAAACCATCTTAGATGTTTAACCTTGAAAGAAAAAATACTGCGTGATTTCTCATGCAAGACGAAAAGCCTATAAGAGTCCAATTCTATTTACTTCCCTCAAGCCATTCTTGGTGTGCTTGTGAAATACAGTTGTGCAAATGTAATGTCATAGACCCTACAATATACTTTGTGTTGCTCGGTCGTGGTTTTAAAGCAAGGCTGTGTTTATTTAAACAGTGTGTTTTTTACCCACATACCGACATTTCTGTGGATTCTCATTCCGTTCTGCAGGTCGACACTTCATTTTCTGTAATTGACCTCTAGCTACTCAACTTCTTCCAGCTGGGTCTGCAGACAAAAGCCTCATTTATCAGAAGATGCCTTTATTTCACCTTATTTATGAAAGTAATTTGGATATAGATTTCTATATCTAGCTCTTTTCAGTTTTACTATTTTTTCTTTACGCTTCAATTTGAATGACTTTTTAAGTTCATTGATCCTTCTGTTGTATATAGTCTGCTGTGATTTCTAGTCAGGAAATTGACTTCACATATTTTTTTCACCCCTGAATATTTTCTTTTCCACAACACCCTAATCCCTCCTGAAACTTCCCTACTTATCACTCAGACTTACCTTTCCCTGCTGCATTTTTATTTATAAAAACCTGAAGCTCCTTGTCATAGTTCCCAAAGATGAGTCATCTATAGGTCTGTTTTGGGACTGATTTATTTCATTCAACATTGTTAAGCTTCTTTGATTATATGATTATGTGTATATCTATTTTCTTGCCTAATAGCTTGTCTGAAAAATTGCTAGAAGATAAAGCGTAAGTATGTACACGTATGTGTACTTGAAATGGACTCTAACCCTTTTATGGGACGTCAAGATGAGAGTGTGAGCACCTTGACCCTTCACGAGTTGAGACATTTGTAGGAATGGTTGTCTTTATTTTTATTTTTTTTTAGAAGTTTTACTTATTTATTTTGGAGAGCTAGGAAATGAAGGGTAGGGTCAGACAGGCAGGGGGAAGGACAACAGATTCTGCACTGAGCACAGAGACCCACATGGAGCTCGAACTCATGACCCTGTGATCATGACCTGAGCCAAAACCAAAAATTGGATGCTTAGCTGACTGGGCCACCCAGGCGTGGTTGTCTACAATTCTTCCAAAAGGCCTTGGGTTGGAAATACCGGGAGTCTAGGTCTTCTCTTTGCTTTTGTAATATTACCTCCAAGTATCTAACGTACACCAGCTGTCCTCATAGGCTTTGAAATGCCCCATCCACAATGAAGGATGGAGAGAACATAAATGACTCAAACCTAGCCTTATAAGGATGAACACATCGAAACTGGTTAATAATTGAAACAGGGTTAATAATGCGATTCCTATGCCCCTTAAAGAGTAGAAACATGTTCAATCACATGCCCCCAAAGCAAGTGAACACTATGCCAGGGTTCTCTTGAAGGAATCACCTTTGTAACCACAAAATTTCTGGTGAAACAAGTCTAGATGCAATGTCATAATTTTCCCTTCTTATTTATATCATTAATGTCCATTTTCACCTGCGTTAGCAAGCGCTCAATGGCTTTAATGTTTTCTGGAACCCACACGTTCCATTTTTAGTAATTTTCCTT
Source organism: Meles meles (assembly GCF_922984935.1). Lineage (NCBI taxonomy): Eukaryota > Metazoa > Chordata > Mammalia > Carnivora > Mustelidae > Meles > Meles meles. The sequence goes on along the minus strand of NC_060088.1, from coordinate 3,196,680 downwards.
CAGACATACAGATAGGAGACTATTATGTAAACATCTGTATTTTATATGTTTCCCTAAAAGACATGTTTTGAGTCGATGTGAATGTATATAAAATGACTGGTTAAAATAATCATTAGTAGGAAACACACAGTCTGAAATAACTGTCTTAAAAATAAGTTAACATTGATGGTTAGGTAACCATTGAAATGGTAAATAGACAAAGCAGAAATCGTCTCAGTGGCATAGGATTCAGATGCAATTTGGAGAATTAAGAAGAATGTGATGGCAAAGAATTCTCTTTTTTTTAAGCTTATTTATTTTTTTAATGATCTCTGCACCCAATGTGGGGCTCGAACTCACAACCCTGAGATCAAGGGTCACATGCTCCTCTGACTGAGCCAGTCAGGCACCCCCAAAAAACCTCTGTAGAGTCTGGAGAATATTGGGGAAACTCAGCCAAAAACAATGGATGGAAAAAAGAAAACCTAAGTGTGTACATATTCATACACACCTAGACAGGTGATATTAATGGAAAGTACACCTGGATACTAAGGGTTCTGAACATTTCAGTTGATTCATCTGAAGGAACAGGAAACACCCGCCAAAAACATCGATATGGCTATAGAACTGTGTTGTGGAAATTGGACAAAGACCACAGAAAGGCAGATTTTGTGAAGGTGGGCATATGTGTATTGGAGGACATACAACTTCTTTTTTGGTGTCTTGATGTCAAGAGGAAGCATTGGTGGGGTTACCAGCAAATTATGTTAAAGAGAATGACAGACCGGAAGGAGAAACAATATGGTCTTGAAGGCTAATTCACTCTGAGTGTTGGTGCTCCCCCAGCTTTCAGGGCCACCAGTAAAATTTGGAAACACGTGTCATAACATACGAACCTGTCTTTATACATCATTTCCCTGCATTCCTGTATAACTCTTGAATATTACACATATTAGAATGTACATAAAGAGTATTCAGACATATGTGACTGGACTATAGAAGATGTGATGGATTGGTCGATGAAGGCTTTTAAGTAAGAATACAATGATCAGAATCAGATTTTGGAAAGGGCATCATGTTGGCCTTGCAGAATATGGACATTCGAGGGGTGTATGGAACCACACAGGGACTTGGTTTTCTCATGAATGTTCTCATACTGATGTCATCAGAGTAGGTATAGACAAGAAAACTGGTAAGACAGAAGTCTGGAAGTCTCCAGATCATCCCTCCAGCATTTCTTGACCAAGAGACACTGACAAGCTTTGGTGGAAATCCAAGAATGTGCAAGGAACATGGTAGCAAGACAACCATCATTTCCTTGGGGGAAATTCCCAATTCTAGAACTGGAACAGGAAACATCTAAGAAGAGCCCAAACTTCTTGTAGGACCAAAAGATAAGGACTGATTCCCAAAAGATAAGGACTTATTCCCAATGACACATGTTGAAATGGTCTGTGCAATCACACACTATTACATTAGAATCCAAAGGATAATTAAATATCCATTAGTCCATACTGCTAGAAATATAGGATTGAAAAGAATAAGTGAGTGAGAAAGGATAGACGCATTTCCTTTACAGAAGAATTCCAAATAATTTATGTAGATTCCACACCACGAAGGAAGCGGATCATTCTTTACCACTTGTGTGTGAGCTGTGTGGGGACTTCCTTCCAAAGAACACTGCATAGAAAGTGGGGGAAAGCAGTCACATTGTAGTGGGGAATTCTTGACAAACACAACCTCAGCCAGCCAGTGAAAGGCAACATGACCAGTTAGTCCATTCAGGGGACGTGCCCTTGACGAGATGCAATGGAAATGGAATTTTACCTCTGTGGTCTCTGCTGAAACCTATAACCCTAGTCTAATCATGAGAAATACACCGGACAAATCCCTACAGAAGAACATGCTGCAAAACACCAGACTGGGACTCTTCAAACCTGTCAAGGTCATCACAAACACGTGAAATCTGAGAAATTGTCTAGAGCAATAGAAGAACACAGGACAACAGAATGGTAACGTTTGGTCCTAGAGCTCTCACAAAAAGGGACATTATGTAGAAACTGTAAAAACTAAGGACTCTCTAGTATATAGACTTCAGTTAAGAATAATGTACCAAAGTTATTTTGTTTATTGGAATAAATGTTCTAAATTAATGTACTAGCAGAAATTGGGTTTAAGGTAGATAAGCCTATCTGTACAATGTTCCTCTTTCTTTGGTAAATCTAAAATTATTCTCAAATGATAATAAAATTTATTTAAGAGCAAAGGTAGGAAGGTAATGGGGCAAATACCATAGAAGCCACAGGAAGAGGAAATTCGAGGAGAAAAGTCACCTCTGAATATCACTGCAGATAAATCAAGCCAAAGTGGGACAGATTTTAGGTTTTAGTAAAAGAAAAAAATCATTAAGGACCACTGTGATCCCAATTAAAAGTGATTCTGAGATTTTTTTTAAAAAGAAATATATTACTCTAAGATAGACCTGAAAAGCCATTTTTCCTCTCCTAACTGTTATCAATAACATTTCAACTGTGTTAGGTACTTAAATTCTCCTTGAGAGATCTATAAGGATGTTTCTGAGTTTTGAAATGTTTTACAAAAACTTTTCCCCCCACTTATTTGTGGAGCATAAGAAATAACACGGAGGACATGGGGAGATGGAGAGGAGAAGGGAGTTGAGGGAAATTGGAGGGGGAGACGAGCCATGACAGACTGTGGACTCTGAGAAACAACCTGAGGGTTTTGGAGGGGAGCATGATGGGCAGTTGGGTGAGCCTTGTGGTGGGTATTGTGGAGGGCACGTATTGCATGGAACATTGAGTGTAGGGCATAAACAATGAATTCTGGAACACTGAAAAGAAATTAAAAAAAAATCAAAATTAAAAAAAATACACTGGTCCTGAAATTGCTGATGATTGGCATTATTGTTTTTTGTTGTGTTTTTAGTAAACACACACACCCACATGTGTCTACACCTGGGTTCCAACCTGCTGCTCCCAGAATCCTGGGTGGTGCGGGAATAGAAGATGCAAGAGAGTCAGTTCACAGTTTCTTGTTGCCAGAGTCCTTAGGGATGGATTTAGCATTGCTGTTGGAAATGAGCCTGTGGAAAAAATGAAGTTTATCTGGACACCTCACTGGGTCAGCACCCCATGTGGAAGGAGGTTGGGCTTCCATGATCTACTTGGTTGGAGAGTTGGTCAAGTGTGAATGGCACGTGGCTTTGAGTCCCAACCTACTGTAGCGGACCAAAGGACTTCCCTTTCCAGCAAGGACATATGCTACTGGATATGCACGGTGTGGGGAGCTCCTGGAGGAGGAGGATAACATGGCTGAGCTCTCTTCTCCTTTCCCACGCGGTCCTCAGCCTTGCTCAACACAAATATCCTAAGACACAAGGATACACATGAGAGGGGAAAACCAAGTACTTGGACGTTCACGTGGGTCCAGATCTGGGCTCAGATGTATTTCAAGGCAACTTCTAAGAATGAAGGTGCTCGGTGCCTAGAAACCACTAGAATCCCGCTCCTGGCTGGTCAGTCCCACAAGTACACAGCCTTGTCCCTAGCAGTCATCTTGAGGATTCACAGAGTTTTACTGAGGAGAGATTCTTCATGGACGTGAACATGATTTTTATAGCCCAAAGTGGGTTTTTTGGGCTATAAATAGGGGAAATACTCTTTGGGAAGATACTCTGTATCTAACCCCCTCTTTCTGCTCCCACCTCTGTGAATAACCTTGTATACAGTGAGCCAGGAGAGGTCACCATCTGTGATGTTCTCTTTCCTAAAATAAAGGGAGTGTCTGGGGACCATGACCTCCAGGGTCCCTTCCAGCACCAAATTTCACAAACGTAAATGCCTTGTATGGCTCTGAAATACATTCTTTTAGTTTGGGAATGCTACCACACTTATTTTGATTTTTACTAATTTCCACTAACCACTTGGTGTCAAAACAGAGTAACGATTAGATCCTGCTGATAGGTGTTGCTGTAAACCTTTCCTTTTACCATCACTCACAAACCAAGCTGTATTCACTCCAGACATCTACATTTATGCTCTTAAAACATCCAACAATAAATTCATCAATAACAAAGTGAGTACAGAAGTTAAAAAAAAAAGTATCCTTTGCTTAAAATATTAAGAATGATCTCAAACCCTCCACATTTCCATAACTAGTCCTTGGGATCCCTGTGCAGGCTTTATGCTTCATAGCCTATAGAAATAGTTAGGACATTATGTTCTTTTATGATGGCAGTGTTCCTGTAAGTCGTTGGGGAGTGTTTCGAGGGTGTTTGGAATGATTTCCACACTTTACAGGACAAGAGAAAGTCAAATAAATTCTGTTGACTGTGGATGTATCAGATAACAGAGATCTGGTACCTGCTCAGGTATGGGAGTGCGCCTTCAAACTCCAACATGGTGTGGTGGGCACCCCCTTGATATCTTTCCACCTCCTTGTCCACATCTGTGGAAAGAAGATACTAGCACATTTTCAAGATTATTATACTAATGAAATAGGAAAAACTCTTGTGATCACATTTAAGAAATTGATATTTAAATCCTTCTTCCCCCTCTATCCCTCAACCTTAATGAAAAAATGAGGGGACCGGTTGAAGGAAAGGGGAAATGTCTTCAATATTTTCATATCACCAAAGCAGGCATAAGATTGGAAATAAACAGGAGATAAGTTTAATGTTGGCTAATTCCTACTTTATAAATCTGTGCCTCTTTCTTTTAAATATTTTATTTATTTATTTGACAGACAGAGATCACAAGCAGGCAGAGAGGCAGACAGAGAGGAGGGAGTAGGCTCCCTGCTGAGCAGAGAGCCCGATGCAGGGCTCGATCCCAGGACCCTGGGATCCTGACCTGAGCCGAAGGCAGAGGCTTAACCCACTGAACCACCCAGGCACCCCTGTGCCTATTATTTTGGAGAGAAATGCATTTTCATTGTAGGAAACTTGGAAGTTGAGCGACAATCACAAGGTGATCAACCAGCCCTCCAAAGCCCTAGCTTAAATTGATCATAAAAGCAGACGACAGTAATTGTTATCTTATTCTTGGTGCATTCTCTTATATTCCTTTTTTTCTGCATGTGGGGAAATAAAGAAAAATGGACTATAGTATCATTCATAACAATTTGAGGGGGATTTTTTAAAAAAATTATTTTTCATTTTAATTCCAGTGTAGCAAACATATGGTGGTATATTGGTTTCAGGTGTACAACGTAGTGATTCAACACGTCCATACAACCCCTGGTCCTCATCACTACAGGTGCCCTCCTGCTTCCCCATCATCCCTTTTACCCATCCCCCCATCCACCTCCCCTCTGGTGACCCTCCCTGCGTTCTCTAGAGGCAAGAATCTGACTTTCTGTTTGCCCCTTTTTTCATTGCTGGTTGGTTTTGTTTCTTAAATTTGATGTATGGGGGCACCTGGGTGGCTCAGTGGGTTGAGCCTCTGCCTTCAGCTCAGGTCATGATCTCAGGGTCCTGGGATCGAGCCCCACATTGGGCTCTCTGCTCAGCGGGGAGCCTGCTTCCCCCTCTCTCTCTGCCTGCCTCTCTGCCTACTTGTGATCTCCATCTGTCAAATAAATAAATAAAATCTTTAAAAAAAAATTGATGTATGGTGGAAATCTTATGGCATTTGTCTTTCTCTGACTGGCTTATTTCCCTTAGTGTAACACTTTCTTCACCTACCCATTCATGGTGTTGTAAATTACAAGGTTCTTTTCTTTTTATGGCTGAATAATATTCCTGTGTGTGTGTGTGTGTGTGTGTGTGTGTGTGCACGTGCACGCAAGCACGCCCGTGTGTACACACCGCATCTTCTTTATCCATTCATCCATCAGCGCATTCTTGGGCTGCTTCCATAATGTGGCTATTGTCGATAATGCTACAATAAACACAGGGGTGCTGATACCTTTTGGGGGACTTTTTCAGTGCACAGTTTCTTTTGAAGTCAATATAGATTCAGGCACACTTGTAAGAAAGGATAGAGATCCCACATGCCCTTTATCCAGTCTTCCAATAGTAACATCTTGCAAAATTTGACTGCGGCATCCCACCCAGAAAATTAATACCAGTACCGTCCAGCACACCAGGATCTCTCCTGTTCCCCAGTGACAGCAACACCCACTCCCCTTCTGCCCAACCATCTTCTGAATCCCTGAAAACCACAAATGTGTTCTGTAGTCTCATAGTTCTGGCATTTCAAAAATACTGCATAAAAACAATACGTTTGGGTGGCAGTGCGTTTTCACTGCCTGGTGGGGCTGCTTCTTCATGGGCTTTGCCGGCATAGATTGGGGGTGAAGCCACCATTTTTCATGCCGTGCTTGATTGGAATAGAGAGATAATTTTCTGGAAAGTATTGTCATTCTCTACTCCTCTTCCCTGGTCCTTTAACTAGAGAGAAGGCCATGGGGCACTTTTTTTTTCTTAATCAAGTATTACTTCCTTTTCTGGATTGCTACCTTCCTTTTAAAAAAAAAAAATTTTTTTTTATTATGTTAGTCACCATACAGTACATCATTCGTGTAAGGTTTTACAGACGAGATACACACAACACCAGGCGAGAAAGGCCAAGGCGCCCTTGGGCAAGGTTCTGGGTCTCCAGAGAGGGAAGTCGCCAGCGGGAGGGGTCGAGTGGGTCTTTTATCTGCGTTAAGACAGGGCATAGGTTCACAGCCATATAAGGTAAGGTAATTGGTGATTGTAGGATAGGGGGAGTCCTGGTGTTCCTGTTTCCTGCATAGGTATTGGTTTACTTATGGTGATGTGTCCTCAACATACGTTCTTATGGTGGGAGAGTCATGGGGAAAGGAAGAGGGCGGCCTAGAAGATGATGGCCTGGCGGCCGTTTTTATTGTTCCTCCCGCATTCCCAAGGCCACCAGCCTAACAATTAGTTTTTGATACCATGTTCCAAGATTCATTGTTTGTGTACGACACCCAGTGCTCCGTGTAATACATGCCCTCCTTAATACCCAGCACCGGGCCAACCATCTTATAAGATGCAGATGACTCAATGCCTACCCTAGAGTAGTATGCTTTCCTGACATTGTAAGAGCGTGTGCTTTAAAGTATAAGGTTCATGTCATCCCACAGTTCCATCACACGATCTGGCAACCCGAGTTTTATTAGTTGATAGGAGAGCTCTGGGGCATCTTCCCCAAAAATGGCGCTAGAGACAGACTATAATTATAATCTGTGCAAGATCACAACCTGATTAATGAGATGATAGGGTACATAGTAGAAATACTGGGGGGAAAAAATCAAAGCTTACAAGGGAAGCAGGGACGTTGAAATCTATGATGAAATGATGGATTATTGTTACTAAAAACAGGAACATGAAGCACAACAAAACCAACTAAACCCAGGAAACAGAATATTGTAGGATGCATTGGGAACGGTACACTAGAAACTGTGGAGAGCCACCCACGTAAGAGACCAGTAGGAGACACAACCCTGTGACCTCTTGGGTAGCCGACAAAGCTCCCCAGAAGTAGGAACACGTAGCCCTAATGTCTACATGGTGCTTCCAGACCTAGATTATCAATGTCTGGCATATTCTTTTTTTTTTTTAAGATTTTATTTTTTTATTTGACACAGATCACAAGTAGGGAGAGAGGAGGATGCAGGCTTCCTGCTGAGCAAAGAGCCCGATGCGGGGCTCGATCCCAGGACCCTGGGATCATGACCTGAGGCTTAACTCACTGAACCACCCAGGCGTCCCCAATGTCTGACATATTCTGCATATGCTTTACAATTTTCCTTGGTACTCCACTGTGGCATACAAGGGAAGGTGTAGTTGTAAGAAATGCGAAAATTAGGCTTCAGTGAGCCAAGGTTGAACAGACCAAGTGAGCCAAGAATTCATTCTACCCTTGCTAACCATAACACGCACAATAAACCAACGCTTCATTGCTCCATCAAAAAATCCAGGCAATCCCTCTCCCCAAAGAGAACAGGAATAGAAAGAATACAAAAATCAGATAAAGAAAACACCTCGGTGAGGGAGAAAAAGGATTATAGAAACACCATATTTAAATACTGGATCAAAATAATTACACTATGTCCTCTGGGGGCAGGAAGACAAACAAAGGAGTAAAATGTGAGCTGCCTGGAGAAATATCTAAAAAGATAAATAGAGTTGATCCTTGAACCACATGTATTTGAATTGTGTGGGTCCATTTACATGCAGATTCATAGGAGACAGTCCTATAAATGTATTTTCTCTTCCTTATGGCATTCTTTTATTTCTTTTTAAAGATTTATTTATATATTAGAGAGTCAAAGCAGGAGTGAGGCAGAGAGAGAGAGAGAATCTCAAGCAGTCTCCACACTGAGCATAGAGCCCAATGTGGGGCTCAGTCTCCCAACCCTGAAATTATGACCTGAGTGGAAACCAAGAATCACATGCTTAACTGAATGAGCCACCCATGTACCCCCTTCCTTATGGTTCTCTTAACCATCCTTTCTTTTCTCCAGTTTACTTTTTTCTAAGAATACAGTATGGACTGCATAGGACATACAACGTGTGTGTTAACCAACTTTACCAAGTTATAAGGCTTCGGGTAAACAGTAGGCTATTGTAAGTAAAGTTTTGGGGGAAATCAAAAGCCTTGTGCAGATTCCTAACTATGGGGGTGTGGAAATCAATGCCCTAACCCCCACACTATTGTAGGACCAACTGTATAGTAAAGCCATAAAAAAATGCTTAGCAGTAGGAATGGTATTCTAGAAAATACAGGCATATGAAAAAATTGATCAGTAAACATAGCAAAAGCACATTTGTATAAAGTTAAAATATTTTAAAAGTAACACATTTTATTCACCTGTAATTTTTAACCATTTCATGGAACAAAGAGAAACTTGAATCTCTATATTGATTTACACCATATTTTCAAGGAATCTCATTTTTTAAAAGATTTTATTTATTTATTTGACAGACAGATCACAAGTAGGCAGAACAGGGGGATGGGGGGGAAGCAGGCTCTCTGCTGATCAGAGAGCCTGATGTGGGACTCAATCCCAGGACCCTGAGATTATGACCTGATCTGAAGGCAGAGTCTTAACCCACTGAGCCACCCAAGTGCCCCAAGGGAAATCTCATTATTATATAGATTTTTCCAATAGTCTTTTGGGTTTTATAAATCATTGTCAATTAATTTTTTAAAAATATTTATTTATTTATTAGAGAAATGAGCATACAGCCTGATGTGGGGCCCAATCCCAGGACTGGAGATCATGACCTGAGCTGAAATCAAGAGTTTGCCGCTTAACTGACTGAGCCATCCAGATGCCCTGTTGTCTATTAAAATTTTTAAAAGGGGACACTTGGCTCAGTTGGTTAAGCATCTGCCTTCGGCTCAGGTCATAATCCCAGGGTCCTACGATTGAGCCCCACATCAGTCTCTCTGCTCATCAGGGAATCTTCTAATCCCTGTCCCTCTGCCTCTCCCCCTGCTTATGCTCTCCTTCTCTCTCAAGTGAATAAAAAATCTTAATTTTTTTTTTTAAATTTTTGGTCTACTTTTTATGTCATGGATTAAAGAGAACTCCCAAATGGGCACATTTTATCCACATGCCATTTTTAAAACTTTTCATGGGGCAAAGACAAACTTGAAAATCTGCTGTTGATGGACATCTAGATTCTTTCCATAGTCTGGCTATTGTAGACATTGCTGCTATAAACATTCGGGTACACGTGCCCCTTCGGATCACTATGTTTGTATCTTTAGGGTAAATACCCAGTAGTGCGATTGCTGGGTCATAGGGTAGCTCTATTTTCAACATTTTGAGGAACCTCCATGCTGTTTTCCAGGGTGGTTGCACCAGCTCGCATTCCCACCAACAGTGTAGGAGCGTTCCCCTTTCTCCACATCCTCGCCAGCATCTGTCATTTCCTGACTTGTTAACAGATGAATGGATAAAGAAGATGTGGTATATATACACAATGGAATACTATGCAGCCATCAAAAGAAATGAAATCTTGCCATTTGCGACGACGTGGATGGAACTAGAGGGTACCATGCTTAGTGAAATAAGTCAATCGGAGAAAGACAACTATCATATGATCTCCCTGATATGAGGACATGGAGATGCAACATGGGGGGTTAGGGGGATAGGAGAAGAATAAATGAAACGAGATGGGATTGGGAGGGAGAAAAACCATAAATGACTCTTAATCTCACAAAACAAACTGTTGGTTGCTGGGGGGAGGGGGGTTTGGGAGAGGGGGAGCGGGCTATGGACATTGGGGAGGGTATGTGCTATGGTGAGTGCTGTGAAGTGTGTAAACCTGGCGATTCACAGACCTGTACCCCTGGGGATAAAAATACATTATATGTTTATTAAAAAAAAAATTTGGGGGGCGCCTGGGTGGCTCAGTGGGTTAAGCCGCTGCCTTCGGCTCAGGTCATGATCTCAGGGTCCTGGGATCGAGTCCCGCATCGGGCTCTCTGCTCAGCAGCGAGCCTGCTTCCCTCTCTCTCTGCCTGCCTCTCTGTCTACTTGTGATCTCTCTCTGTCAAATAAAAAAAAAAAAAAAAAATTTGGAAGGGGAGGCGAACCATAAGAGACTATGGACTCTGAAAAACAACCTGAGGGTTTTGAGGAGGTGGGAGTGGGAGGTTGGGGGAACAGGTGGTGGGTAATAAGAAGGGCACGTTTTGCATGGAGCACTGGGTGTTGTGCAAACAATGAATACTGTTACGCTGAAAAAATAAATAAATTAAACAAATTAAATAAAAAAAATTAAAAAAAAATAAAATAAAAAAAATCTGCTGATGATTTATATATTTCAAGGAATCTTCAATTATCACAGAGATCTGTGATACCAGTTGATCATAAGGATGAATTATCAGAGAATATTTCCCTCTTTCATAGTAGTTGTTTTATACTTGCTAATGCTGTGGGATTTGGTGCCTAGATACTCACAATTAAAACCTTATTGTGGAATCATTTTTGGTGATTTGAAAGTACCATTCTTTGTCTTTTTTTGTTGGTGCTTGTTTCATTTCTTTCACTGTAATTAACCTTTTCTCAAGGTTCACAAAAGAAACTCCTCCCTCTTTCCTCCCTTCCTCTTTCTTTCTTTCTTTCCTTCCTCTCTCTTTTTCTTTCTATCTTTCATTCCTTCCTTCCTTCCTTCTTTTTTTCTCTTTCTTTCATTCTTTCTTTCTTTCTTCTTTCTTTTTCTTTCTCCACTGTTCTTGTAGTATTTGGCCCATCCTTTTGTATTCATTATTTGAGTCCCTTTGGGTTTTTTGTTTTTTCTTTTAAATAACTTTTTTTGTGACAATAGATAAAACTGAACACCTCACATGTGTTGACATAATAAATATATTCTGCATAAAGTCTTCTATTTCCCTAACACATACAACTGTACGTTTATATTTTACCTAATCCTCTATTTTCTCCATGGTATTGAATCACTGCCATGGAAAATGATAAAGAAAATTCTTCTTCCCTTGCCTTTTCACATGCCTCACCAATCTGATTTTCCTTGATTGTCTTATTTTCGTTATTGAACGTGAGTCACATATTTGAACCCTAACACAGTCAAGCCTATCTAATATATGCTGATCATATATAAATAATTGTAAACCCCAGCTGTTAAAGAAAAGAGGAAATCATATTATTTGTATATTTATTTACATTTTGTAGAGTTAGATGACGATGTTTTCAAGCAAAAGGTGGAAGGTTCTACCTGTTTTTTTTTTCTGCTACTAATAGTAAAAATGTACAGAAAGAGACAAATTAAGAACTATGAAACAAAATGGAACCACATCACTATGATGTGGGCAATTCACCACCTGTCTGGAAGGCAGGAGGTCACAAAAACCTAAGTTCTTTCACAAAAGGCCCTTTGAGGAGATTGAAGGTGGAATCTAAGATCCCCAAATCATACCAAAGAGTACCTAGCAAATCTAAAAGCATTATGTCATCATGCTCTCAGTTGACACCAAAAATAGACAAGGAATCATCTTGGAAAGACGTGGTATGAGCCTCATGGAGTCCGTCCTTATGATATACACTGGAGACCCACAAAGTTCTCCAGAACTTGCCATCAGTGGAAAGGCTAGTTTGGACTAGTAGGGACAGAGGCTACCCATGGAAGGGTGGTGGCCCAGAAGGTAGAGCTGAGAATCAGAATGTTATGTTCAGGTGTTGGAACCCTGGAACCTAATGGAGTTTGCTTGGTTACATTTTTAAACTGTACTGGACCAGTGACCCCTGGATACTTTCCATCCCCCCAACCCCCACTGACTGAACCAGAATGTCTATAATTGTTATTCTATAGACACCCAATCATTGTATATTAGGAGCAAATAAATTGTGTTTTTTCGTTTGTTTGTTCATTTTGTTTTATTTTTTCATTTCATGGCACCATGGACTTGGGAATATGGACCAGGGTGTTTTATATGTTGGAATTTCCTCTATACCTGAATTAGATGATAAGATTTGGGAATTCTGAGCTGATGGGCTATAAAAGAGATTTTGGACTTTGGAGTTGGTGAAATGGGATAGAACTTCTAAAGATCTTCAGATGGAGTGAATATAGTTTGCTTTTGAGAGGGTCAGGAATCTTTGAGGCCAGAAGATAAACCATGATAAAATTCTAAATATGTACTCACAGGATTGGTACCCTCTTGTTATTCAACCAAACGCAAATCTAGGAACCACTGTGAGGATACCTTGATGTAATTATGGATATTAATCACTGGTCCTATGATAAGGAAATTATCTATATTGCCTGTGGGGAACCAATGTAAAATCACAATGTAAAATCACAATTGGGGAACCAATTGTAAAATCACAATGTAAAATCACTTGAATGGGAAACAAAAACCAAAACAGTTACTCAGAGAGAGGGAAGAAATTCATAGTGGGAGAGAGCGTGATGCCTTGCTGGTAGCTTCGTGAGTTGAGGAAAGAGGGCATAAGTTCAGAAACACAGTCTCTGGAAGTTGAGACTCATCCCGGCTAATTGCCACTGAATGAGCAGAATTCAGTCTTCGATTTCTGCCAATAACCTGAAGACGTCTTGAAATGAAATCTTCCATAGAACCTCTGGAAGGGAATGAATCCCGACCACCCTACCCAAAACTTGATTTTGTTCTTATGAGATTAAGAAGAAAACCAACTAAAACATACTACATTTGTACATCTGACCCACAGGAACTGCAAGATAGTAGATGAGTAAGCTTATAGCTAATAAAATTTTAGGTATTTGTAATGGCAGCCATAGAAAATAATATAATGTCTGCATTTCCTCCTGTGTAGACCTATATTGGAATGACCATCTATAAACTGATCAAACTACCTGGGTTCCTTCAGTTCTCTCCATACATTATTACACTGTGTTCCAACACTGAGCATTTCTTTCTTTTTTTTTTTTTAAGATTTTATTTATTTATTTGTCAGAGAGAGAGAGTGAGAGCGAGCACAGGCAGACAGAGTGGCAGGCAGAGACAGAGAGAGAAGCAGGCTCCCCGCCGAGCATGGAGCCCGAAGTGGGACTCGATCCCAGGACGCTGGGATCATGACCTGAGCCGGAGGCAGCTGCTTAACCAACTGAGCCACCCAGGCGCCCCAACATTGAGCATTTCTGACTTGAAAACTGAAGTCTGCTTGTTGTACCCTAACGTCACATACGTGAGTCGATGTATGACAAGTTATTCTAAAGATTCTTTCTACCTTTGGAATCTATGGAACTTTCAGGAAATATTTCACGTTTATGTTTTTCTGGGAATTTATCAGTACAAAGAGGTGAGTCTTCTTTCTGGGAGGTTCTCTCAACATAATCTTTAAAATTTTATGTATGCCATTGTTTCATTTATTTTTTTGGGGACACACCAAGAGGGGATGGTGGATAAGAACCAATGGTTTTAGTAAGGACAATCATCGTAGGATGTAATTACATATACAAAGGTGATCAACTCTCCTCTTAATTAAATGATAATTGAAACAATAAATACAAATTTTTATCATTTACTTTGGTGTAGTTTTACAAGCTTAGTCATAATGCTCACGTCTACAAGGATTCAGAAAAGAGTGGCATTCAGATAACTTCATACAGATTTGGAAAGGACCATAGCTGATAAACCTTTCTGAAGAAAATGTAGAAAATGATGATAAGTTAGTTTCACATACCCTCCACCTAGCAGTTGTAATTGTGGGATTGAGTATACAGATGATTACATGGGCAAAAAGATGTTATGCTATTGTTTCAAATAAAAAATAATCATTTGCCAGGAAAACTGGAGACTATTGTCCATCCGTATAAACTCAATTACATGAGAGTATATTAGAACAGGGAGGTATCACTGAAATGCAAAAGAATGAGATAGATTTATATCAGTTGACATGGAAGATCTGAAAGTTATCTTTTTCCATAAAAACATAGGGTATGGAACATGAAAAAGTGCTCCACGTCACTCGGCATCAGGGAAATACAAATCAAAACCACAATGAGATATCACCTCACACCAGTCAGAATGGCTAAAATTAACAAGTCAGGAAATGACAGATGCTGGCGAGGATGCGGAGAAAGGGGAACCCTCCTACGCTGTTGGTGGGAATGCAAGCTGGTGCAACCACTCTGGAAAACAGCATGGAGGTTCCTCAAAATGTTGAAAATAGAACTACCCTATGACCCAGCAATTGCACTACTGGGTATTTACCCTAAAGATACAAACATAGTGATCCGAAGGGGCACGTGTACCTGAATGTTTATAGCAGCAATGTCTACAATAGCCAAACTATGGAAAGAACCTAGATGTCCATCAACAGATGAATGGATCAAGAAGATGTGGTATATATACACAATGGACTACTATGCAGCCATCAAAAGAAATGAAATCTTGCCATTTGCGATGACGTGGATGGAACTAGAGGGTATCATGCTTAGTGAAATAAGTCTATCGGAGAAAGACAACTATCATATGATCTCCCTGATATGAGGACATGGAGAAGCAACATGGGGGGTTAGGGGGATAGGAGAAGAATAAATGAAACAAGATGGGATTGGGAGGGAGAAAAACCATAAATGACTCTTAATCTCACAAAACAAACTGGGGGTTGCTGGGGGAGGTGGGATTGGGAGAGGGGGAGGGGGTTATGGACATTGGGGAGGGTATGTGCTATCGTGAGTGCTGTGAAGTGTGTAAACCTGGCGATTCACAGACCTGTACCCCTGGGGATAAAAATACATTATATGTTTATTAAAAAAAAAATTTGGAAGGGGAGGCGAACCATAAGAGACTATGGACTCTGAAAAACAACCTGAGAGTTTTGAAGGGTCAGGGGTGGGAGGTTGGGGGAACAGGTGGTGGGTAATAGGGAGGGCACGTTTTGCATGGAGCACTGGGTGTTGTGCAAAAACAATGAATACTGTTACGCTGAAAAAATAAATAAAATGGTAAAAACAAAAAAAAACCAAAAAAACATAGGGTATGGAATAATATGTATTTTTTAAAATTACTTATTTTAAAAAACAGGATAATATATATGATCAAATTCTATCCATATAGAATTAAAAATAGATATCACAAAAGACTGTATTTCTGTATTTCAAAATTATTCTCAACACTCACATATTATCAACAAATCGTTTTTTGAAAGACTTCTTTCTTGATAGACACTGTTCTATGTATGTCATTACTGTTGTGCTAAAGAGTCCAGTTCCATCTGGTGTGTCTATCTGTTTATATACACCTTGCACATATCTGCAGAGTATCCAGGTTCTCTGGAAGCACCATCTACAGAGGCATTACTTACGTTGTAGACATTGGTAAAATTATTCACAGGAGAAAATGCATGTCCGTGCAGGTGAGAATACATGGACAGTTTTAAAACATCAGTATTTATGAAGAGATCCATTTTTGGAGAGTCTTGATAAACCCTGTCTGTGTGTAGACAGCTTTAAAACTGTATTTTTTGGCAACCCTATTTAGCGAGTGCTATTTCTTCTCATTTTGTTTAAACACATTATCCCTTATTTCGTTTTGCCTTTAAACCATTGATTATACTTATGGTGTGACCTAAACTTGTGACATGAAAGAAGCATCTAAATGACCGAACATATAAGATATTGCAATAACGAGGACTTGGGATTAAACACAGCTCCGCATTTAATAATCCTGTGTTAGCTTTTCTCAAGTGTAGTTCTTGAAAATCCTTTTATGTTTCACAAGTTCATTTCTGATTTGCAAAATAGATCAATGTCTCTGTCATGGGCTCATTGTGGTTCCTCAAAATTTGTAAAATGAAGCCTCAGAATGTGGTCATATATGGAGTTTGGGTCTATAAAGAGGTGGTTAAGGTGAAATGAGGTCACTCATATGGACGCTGATCCCATACAACTGAAGTTCTTATGAGAAGAGGGGAGGAGGGATGCTTGGGGGGCTCAGTCAGTTAAGTGTGAGACTCTTGATTTTGGCTTAAATCATGATTTGAGGGCTGTGAGATCGAGCCCCATGTCGGGCTCCATGGTCAGCACAGAGTCTGCTTAAGATTCTCTCTCTCTTCTCTCTCCTTTTGTCTCTCCTCTGCTCTCTAAAATAAATAAATAAGTAAAATCTTTTAAAAAAATTAAAGGAGAAGGGATGAGGACACAGACATGCCCAGAGGGACAACCATGTGAGGATACAGGGAAGAATGATAAGTCTGACACTTGGAAAATACACCATGTGTTAGTTTCCTTTCCTTTAATTTTTTTTTTATGGAAGTTGACCCACACCGATACAACCATTTCAGATGAACAACATAGTAATTCTACCAGACTATGTACATTATGGTATGCTTACAAGTGTAGCTACTATCATGATGCAACAGTATTACAATATGATTGACTATATTCCCTGTGCTGTATCTTTCATCCCCTTGACTTACTCATTCCATAACTGAAGGCCTGGATCTCCCACTCCCCTTCATGCATTTTGCCCATTCCCCAGTCTTCCTCCCCTCTGGAAACTATTTTTTAATCTCTGTGTTTATGGGTCTACTTCTGCTTTCTTGTTTGTTTGTTTGTTGTTCAGATTCTACATAGAAGTGAAATCATACGGTATTTGTCTTTCTCTGACTTATTTCCCTTAGCATAATACCCTACAGGTCATCTGTTTTGTTACAGATGGCAAGATTGCATTCTTCTTTATGGCTGAGTAATATTCCATATTTTTAATTTTTTGAGAGACCTCCATACTATGTCCCACAGTGGTCACAACCCATTTGCATTTCCACCAACAGTGCATGAAGATGCCTTTTTCTCCACATCCTTACCAACACTTGCTGTTTCTTACATTACTGATTTTAGCCATTCTGATAGATGTGAGCTGATATCTTATTCTGGTTTTGATTTGCATTTTTCCGATGATGAATGATGTTGAGCTTCTTTTCACGTGTCTGTTGCCCATCAGGATGTCTTCTTTGGAAAAATATCTATTCAGATCCTCTGCCCATTTTTAATCAGACTATTTAGGTTTTAGGTATGGAACTGTATAAATTTTCTATCTATTTTGGATATCAACCTTTTATAGGTTATATCATTTGCAAACATCTTATATTCACTACGTTGCCTTCTCATTATGTTGATGGTTTCCTCTCAAAATAACTATCTGCATAGAACTGATAGGGATGTTGTTGGAAACTGAATATTTTTTTTGCTTTTGATCTTTTGTAAGTTACTCAACCACCCTGGGAAGGATCCCTTTCTCTCCAGAGGCAACATTTTAAATCGGAATGCCTCTCACATGTAAATTCCATAAACTATACTTCATGTTCATTTGGTGGTGTCTCCCAAGGGAGCTGCAAGTGATACCAAAACAAACTAAATGAAGAAAAAAACCCCCACACACAAAAAATAAAAATCAGAACACAGATGAATGCCATTTCATGTCCTCTATCTTATCTAGTCAATGTAAACATCTTAATTATCAGTACTCAGCTTTCTCTGACATGTTTGGAGAAAACCTAATCTTCTCGAGTCAAGGAAAATCATGAAGGAACTTAGAAATCTTGCAACATCCAAATATTTAGTATGATTTCTGCTTTTATGAGATGGGAGTGTAAGTTGCAAGAAATATTCTGTTGTCTCTTTGAGATGTTTATGTCCACATCTAACCCGTGTCCCGTACTTTTCTGCCATAGTGGACATGTTCATACCCACCTTCTCTGTTCAAATACCATTCCTACCTCCTATTCTCATTTATCTGTAGATTACCACAAAGAGATTCTGTTTCTTGTGGCTGAACCCATTCTCCCCTCTTGTTAGAGAATCTTAAACCTATAGAACAAGAGCAGGACTCAGGTTTGAAAAGCAGCGTGCTCTGCGTATGTAAACTAAAAATTGGGGTAAATGGAAAGAAGAGTATTCCTCATGCAAACTGTATCTCTTATTTAATGAAATCTGTACTGAAATGATACACATGAAACATATCAGGATTTCACCATTAGAATTTGATGATTTTTAGTTATTATCACCATAAAACCTAATTCAACTTATTATAATTGCCTAAGATACACTAAATGTTCTTTCTCTGGTGCATAGGTTGGTTAAAATGTCCTTCATGGCTCCCAAGGGAAAAAGCCTTCCATTTCCATTATCATCCAGTGTTATAGATCCTTATACTTTATGTTCTACAAAAATGATGAAGTCAGCCCATGGGGTGGTCTTACCTAAATTAACCTCACATTGCCTCTTGCTTCTGAAATTATCATGATCTACCAAAATGCAGCCTAGGCTGCTCACTTCTACCATAGCTTTTTCCTACCACTTCCTTCCTCAAGAACCCCCTCGTGTGAGATATCCTTTATTCCGGGACTGACTTTATAATGCTAACATATATGTTCATGTCCTTCCTACTGCTCTTATTGTAATCCTACATGTGTACGATTGTCAAAAGGTTTTGTCTGTTGAGTTCTACAGTATGACTGCCTGTTGTACATTTGACACTTACATAGTGAGACATCTGTTTAATAGATGGATTTTTTTTTTCCTAAATCAGTGATCATTTTTAAAATGTTCATCAGTATTCATGAATGGGCTGAGAAAAAGCGATGGGCAGTTAGGTTGTTTGTCTAAGAATTCAAGGGAAAAAAAAAAGTGTTCCATATATTCCAGAATTAAAATAAAGCTCACCACATTAGAAAAGCTAACTTTTTAAGGTTTGGTAAGTGGTTCCTAAGAGAA